>NW_025379343.1:0-2913 GCF_016433145.1 Gracilinanus agilis
TCTTCTCTTCTCTTCTCTTCTCTTCTCTTCTCTTCTCTTCTCTTCTCTTCTCTTCTCTTCTCTTCTCTTCTCTTCTCTTCTCTTCTCTTCTCTTCTCTTCTCTCCCTATATTTTTTCATTAGCTCCCATGCCTTCAAATATCATCTCTATGTAAACAACTTGTTGGTCTACTTGGGCAGCCCTAACCTCTCTCCTGAACTCCAACCTCACACCTCCAATTACCTCAAGATATTTCAAACTAGATGTCTCATAAGCATTTTAAATTCAACATATCCAAATCTGAATTCATTATTCCCCCCCCCCTTTTTTTTTCTTTTGAAAATGTTCCTTTCTTCTTAACTTTCCTATGCTATTGAGGGTTCTATGATCCTCTCTGACACCCAGGTTCACAACCTAGCTGTTATCCTCAGCGTATGACTCTCTCACCTCTCATATTTAAGTAGTCATCAAGTCCTATCATTTCTACCTTTACAATATCTGTTGAATATGTCCCCTTCACTCCTTAGACACTGACTGCTATCATCCTGATTCAGGTCCCCATCAGCTCCTACATGAACTATTACAATAGCCTGATGGTAGATCTGCCTGCCTCAAGTATCTCCTTGCATTAGTCCATCCTCCATTGAGCTATTAAAAATGAGCTTCCTAAAAGAAAGTTTTGACCATATCACTGCCTCTTTCTCCTGTATTCAATAAACTCTAGTGGCTCCCTATTGCTTCTAGGAGCAAATACAAAATCTTAAATTTGTCTTTCAAAGCCCTTTATAATCTTATTCCTACTTCCTATCTCTCTTCTTATATCTTATCCCTTCTACCTATTCTGTGATCCAGGGATACTGGCCTCTTTGCTGTTCCTTGAATAAGAAAGATTTTCTGTCTCCTAACTCCAAGCACTTTCATCGACTATCTCCCCTGCCTAGAATGATCTCCCTCCTCATTCTCACCTCCTAGCTTCTATGATTTTTTGATTCTCAACTAAAGTTCCACCTTCTGTAAGAAGCTTTTCCTAATCCTCCTTACCCCTAGTGCTTTCCCTCTGAGATTACCCATAACTAACCTGTAACCATCTAGCTTGACCATAGTTGGTGCATATTGTTCTGTGCTCCCACTCTCCCCTTGGACCAGGAGTTCTCTGAGAGTAGAGACTGTTTTTGCCTTTTTTTTTTTTACCCCTAAGACTTAACACAGTGACCAGCACATAATAGGGGCTTTAAAAAGGCTAACTGATTGACTGACTGATATTCACTTTTGGGTCCCTGCTTAAGGATGGCCCTTTCAACTCTGGGAGCCAGGTAATGGGCCCTTCAAGTTTAATCACTGACCTCAGTGGTTACCTTGAGTTGTCCAAATATTGAGTGTCCTTAGGTTCATAGGATTAGAGCTGGAAGAGAGTTGAGGGTTTGTTACATGCATTTTTCAAGAATTAAAATATACTCAATCCACGTCTCTTTTGTAACCACTTATAACTCCATGTTGATTTTTTCTTTTTCTTTTTTTAAGCTTAGTTCTCCCTAAAGTGGAAACCACCCATGGTTTGATCCCACTAATGATTAACACAGGAACTTTAGTCTATTATCTTTCCAACCTGGACTATTTTATCTCTTCTTGGGCAGTTTGGTGATCCCCCATTCCTGCAGGCTCACCATGTTGGTGCCAGACTTAGTATGGACTCAGAACTCTTGAGTGTAAGCCTCAACCTCCCTAGAATTGGGAATTATAGGCTTTTGACACTATGCCCTGCTCATGTTGACTTCTAAGAAATGATTTATACCTCTAGGATGAAAAGCAATGTTTCATAGGGAATGGTAGTTCAGGGAACACCAGGAAGGTCATACTGGTTTCATTATTCACTTAAGTGTCCACTATGTACCATATAGTCATCAAGGTGGCACAGAGGAAAGAGTGCCAGGCCCGGAGTCAAGAAAACTCATTTTTATGAGTTCAAATCTGGCCTTAGACACTTACTGGCTATGTGACCCTGGGCAAGTCACTTAATTTTGTTTACTTCAGTTTCCTTATCTGTACAATTAGCTCTGACTCCAAGAAATCCCAAATGGGGTCACAGAGTCAAGATGTGACTGAAAAATAACTGAACAATAAAATGCACCATCCAGTGAACCATAGAATAGGAACACAAAGATATAAGTGAGATAGGTAGCTTTTGTCCTTAAGAAGCTTATAACTTGTATTCTCATGGGGGACAAAACACTTTTGCTCTAGAGTTTCACAGGAATGATGAGTGGAACTCTCTAGTGGAACTTTTTTTTTTCAAACATTTATTAATATTCATTTTTAACATGGTTACATGATTCATGCTCCTCCTTTCCCCTTCACCCCCCCCCGCGTCCCCCTCCCACCCATGGCCTTTGCACATTTCCACTAGTTTTGCCATGTGTCCTTGATCAAGACCAATTTCCAAATTGTTGGTAGTTGCATTGGTGTGGTAGTTTCGAGTCCACACCCTCAATCATGTCCACCCCGACCCATGCGTTCAAGCAGTTGTTTTTCTTATATGTTTCCTCTCCTGCAGTCCTTCCTCTGAATGTGGGTAGCGTCTTTACCATAAATCCCTCAGAATTGTCCTGGGTCACTGTATTGCTGCTGGTACAGAGGTCCATTACATTCAATTTTACCACAGTATATCAGTCTCTGTGTACAGAGTTCTTCTGGTTCTGCTCCTTTCGCTCTGCATCTGTTAACGGAGGTCTCTCCAGTTCGCCTGGAACTTCTCCAGTTTATTATTCCTTTTAGCACAATAGTATTCCATCACCCGCATATACCACAGTTTGTTCAGCCATTCCCCAATTGAAGGACATACCCTCCTTTTCCAATTTGTTGCCACCACAAAAAGCGCAGCTATGAATATTTTCCTACAAGTCTGTTTATCTATGATCTGTTTGGGGTACAAACCCA
>NW_025379344.1:0-3120 GCF_016433145.1 Gracilinanus agilis
GGTCTGAAGAAGGCCGTGCCGAGGCCAGGAACGGCAGGGGAGGGGGCACAGGGGCGGGGGGGAGTGTGTGTGTGAAGCAGAGACAGACAGAGAGACAGACAGACAGACAGACAGAGCCAGACAGACAGACAGACAGACAGACAGAGACAGAGAGCAGGCTCGCCAGTCTGGTAGCCAGAGGCCAGGCGGGGGGCACATGTGAGGAGGCTGGAGATGGATGTGGGGGTAGCGTCCAGGCCAAGGCCAGGGGCCTGCTGACCAGTGTCCGGGCCCCCAGGCCCCCCAGCAGGTGGGTCCCCTCCCCTGGGGCTCTGGAAGCCCGGGGCAGTGCTGGGGTGTCCAGGGTGTCGCAGAGACCCTTCTGGCGTGGAGAGCCACGGCGGGGCCCGGGCCGGCCGGTAGCTGCCCCGCAGGCCTTCCTCCTGGACGTGGCGGGCACTGAGGGGGCAGGGATGCCCGCGGGGGCCCTCGGTGGCTGCCCAGCGCTCAGGCTGTCGGGCCGGCATGGCTCTCCCTAAAGCCACTCTGCGGCGATCTTGGCCAGGCCCGCAGGTGAGAAGAGGAGCTTCAAGGACTCCGCCGAGGTCTCTCTGCAGGGCTCCGGGAGCGGGTGGGAGCCGCTGGCACGGCTGGCACGGCGTGCCCACGTCAGAGAGCCGCTGCGAGGGCGCTGCGGGCCGAGCAGACTGGCTCGAGGGGCCGCGGGTGGCCGGCTCTGGCGAGGGCTCCGCCCTTGGTGCTCCTCTGGGCAGGGGGTGCCCGCCTGGGGCTGGCCTGGGGAGTGTGTGGGATGGGCCGCGCCGGCCGCCCGCTGACCCCGCCGGAGCGCGGCCTCGGAGGTCCTCTCTGCCCACGGAGGACGCAGGCAGAAAAGGAGGGAGCGAGCTCCCCGTGGCCGAGGTGGCTGGAGGGGCCCCTTGTCCGGCGGCCGGCTCGCTGACCTCTGGACTCTCAGGGCTCCCCACGTGGGCTCAGTCAGGCGGGGCTGGTGGCCGGAGGGAGCCCACTGAGCGGGGCCGGATTAGCCTTGAGCCGTGCGGGCAGGCTCGGCGGAGTGAAGGGATTTTCCACTGAAGCCGAGCGTGCCCAGGACTGCCTCCGGCCTCCCCGAGGGGCCACATTCCTGCCCCCCTGCCCCGGGCCTCTCCGGCCTCCCGTGGCCCGGCCCGTCTCCATGGCGCAGGCACGTGGCCGGCCCTTTATCTGACGGGGCTGGTTCCAAAGTCTGAAGGTGCTGAGCAGCCAGCGGGAAACCCTGAAGCCCGGGGGGGCCTCAGACCCAGGGGCGTGTGCAGGGCCCCCCGAGCCCAGCAGCCCCTCCACCAGGGGGTGGGAAGCACCCCGAGGGGCCGGGCCCGGAGAAGGGCAGACGCCCAGAGGGACGCTCTGAAACGGGGTTCTGCGCTCGATTCCCCACTTCCCGGCTGCCCTCAGGAGCTCTGGCTCCCCGAGTCCCCCCGAAAGGCTGTGGCCGGGCTGGGAGGAGACCCTCCTTCTACAGAGGGGGAAACGGAGGCATCGCAGCACCCTCCCGGGGCCACAGACACGCCCCGCCGAGCAGCCGGGGATTCCCTCCCCCCGGCCGCCTCCGCTCCAGGAGCAGCAGGACAAGGGGAGGCCCCGGGGGTCCCCGAGGCGCAGCCACTGCCCCCACCTACCTGCTCCTGGGTGAAGTTCTGGCCCAGCAGGTAGGGGGTGATGAAGCTCTCCCCGGGCCGCATCTGGCTCATGAAGCCGAAGAAGCACAGGTAGAAGACCAGGAACTTCCAGGACCTCTCGGGGGTCGGCGCGGCCCCGGCCTGCTCGGGGTCCTCCATGGTGGGGGCCGGCCGGGCTCCTGGAGGGACAGAGCAGAAGCTGTGAGGCCGGGCTCAGCCCTGAGAGGCTGCGAGGAGGAGCCTCATCCCCTGCCAGAGCGGGCCGGCCCAGGGGAGGAGGGCCGGCGAGGGGACAGGACGGACAGAGCCTGGGGACGCCGTGACCCGGGGCTGCCTTCCAGAGCACCAGCAAGGCATTCTGGGAAAGTGGGGGGCCGCCCCCCACAGAGAGGATCAAGGAAGGCTTCCTGGGGAGGTGAGCCGGGGTCAGGCTGCTCAGCCGTCGGAGAGGCCGAAGGGAGGGAGGCGCTCCGGGAGAGGGAGCCCGTGAGGAGGCCCGGCCGGAGCAGACCCAGCCCGGGGGCCCAGGACCGCAGCGTCGGAACCCCACGCCGAGGGGCCCTCCAGGAAACGGCTGCGGCCTCCCCGCGCCCGGACCGCTCGCTCCGGCTCTCTTCAGCAGGCGGAGGAGGACACAGCGAGGGGGAGGAGGGGGATCCGTGACGTGAAGAATTCTGGGCCGAAGGGGCTCGCCTGCCTCCGGACACGGGCCGGCCGTGGGGCCCGGGCAAGCCTGCTGGCCTCAGTTTTTCCAGCTGTAAAATGGGGATAACGGGCTCCGGATGAGAGCGTGCGTGGCTGTTCCTGTGCCCTCCGGCCCAGAATCCCCCCAGGGGGTCGGTGCTGCGGCAGGGGGTGGCGCGGGCAGACAACGGGGAGAAGTGACCCGTCCAGGGTCACCCCGCTGGGCAGCCTCTGGGCCAGATCTGAACCCAGGCCCTCCCGTCTTGGGCGCTATCCCTCCCAGCGCCTCCCTGGCACCGAGCGGGCACCAGGCCCGTGTTTGTCCTCCTTCCCTGCCCCCGCAGAGAGCAGCACTCCCAGCGGCCCCTTCCTCCAGGCTGTCTGTGCCACCGGGGCCCTCGCTGCCCCTCCAGACTGGCATGATGCCCTCCGGATGGGGAGGACGTGAGTGCTTTCTCAGGCCGCTCCTTGCCTGGGCTGGGCTCCCTCCAGGCCTCAGGGAGATGCACGTGAGGAGGGCCAGGAATGAGGGGGGAGGGCAGGCCCGGAGCCCTTCTTCCCTCTCCCTCAGGCAGCTCGGGAGGAGCTGAGGTCAAATCCAGCCCCCTCGCTGCTGCCTTGCTGTGAGACCTCGGCGGGGCCCCTTCCCCCGTGCCTCCCCCTCCTCCTCTGGGGTCTCTGCCCAGAGAACCCCAAAAGGTGTCCTGAAGAGTCAGGCAGGACTAAAGAACTGACCCCCCACCAAGTCACTGTGGCTCCCCAAAGGCGGCTTCCAGGG
>NW_025379345.1:0-3231 GCF_016433145.1 Gracilinanus agilis
AGAGAGAGAGAGAGAGAGAGAGAGAGAAAGAGAGACAGACAGACAGAGAGACAGAGAGAGAGAGAGACAGACAGACAGACAGACAGACAGAGACAGAGACAGAGAGAGAGAGAGACAGAGACAGAGAGAGAGACAGAGAGAGAGAGACAGAGAGAGACAGAGACAGAGAGAGACAGAGACAGAGAGAGAGACAGAGACAGAGAGACAGAGACAGAGAGAGACAGACAGAGACACAGAGACACAGAGAGACACACAGAGAGAGACAGACAAAGAGAAACAGAAAGACAGAGATAGAGAGAAACAGAGAGACAGAGTGAGAGAGAGAAAGTGAATAAGAAAGAGAAAGGGGTAGGGAGGGAGAAAGAGAGAGAGAAAGACTTGCCCAAGGTCACACAGTGAGAATTATCAGAGCTGGTATTCAAACCAAGGAATCCTGAATTAGCCTCCAGATTCTTTCCACCACAGCAGTTACTACATATCTGATGTAGGATTTGAACACTATTTTTCCCGATTTCAGGTTTAGTGTATCACCCACTTCACCACCTAGCTGCCTTGTAGACTGACCCCCAATCTATCTCTATCTAACATTCCCTCATCACTCCTGGTTCTTTCTTCTGGCACCAAGAAGAGCAAGGCTAATTCCTCTTCTGTGCCATGGCCGCCAGATATTTGAAGACAGTTTTCATGTTCCCATAAAGTCTCTTGTTCTCCAGGTCAAACATCCTCAGGCTCATCAACCATGACTCCTATAATATAGCTTTTAGACCAAGAAAGCGACTGCTGTCACCAGTGCCCATAGCAGTGGCCATAATTCTAGTTAGGTCTTTGTGTGTTTGCCTTATTTGGAGCATCAAGCCTCAAGCAAACCAGAGGCATCTTGGTGCCTCTAGCCTGCTCCTCTGTAGCTGTCCTCTTTAGGAAAGCTGGTAATTTTGACATCCAGAGTTCTGCCCCTCTGGAATTGGCTCTGAATCCACTTTAGAAAGATTAACAGCGTCAGTCATGTCCAGAACGCTAGCTCAGTGACATGCCCAGCATGAAGTAAAAAACCAGACGACTCTGTGCCACCCAGGACAGCTGCCCAATTGGCTCATTAGTGAAGGCCGTACTTGGGGAAATTGGCTCTTTTTTTCTGACGTGGTTTTAGGACATTCACTGAATCTTCAACCTCCTGATGTGAGAAAGGAAAGAAGAGATAATTAAAATGCTTGTGCATGCAGAAACTAATGAAGGACTGTGTTGCTTTTTTCCCCCCTTCTTGGCCTGCAATGGAATTAACAAGAGTTTTATTATTTCAGAATAAGATCTGACAGGGAAGGGAGGGGACTATGGAAGGGGACGGATGCTTTCATAATAGCTGTAAATTAGAATTTCTATGCGTTCCTTAGCTTGATCAGAACTTTTGCTCAGATTCAGGTAGTTATTTTTTCATTTATTCATTCATCCATTCATCTATGGATGCATTTATCCAATGCAAAGATGAATATGTATTCAGTCTTACTAAGTGAGGGAGATGAGAGAAGAAAAAAAACAACAACCAGCATTCGCCCTTGGGAAATTTAAAATAAGATGTGTGGCATAGGGAAAAGAGTGATGAATTAACTGTTAGGAAACCTGGGTTCAAATCCAATTTTCTATGACCATTTATCAGCCAGCTGTGTGACCTTAGGCAAGTTACTCGGCCTTCTAAGCAGAATTTTTTTTTATCTGTCAAATAAAGAAGGGCATTAGGTCAGATAATGATAACTGGCATCTTCCCAATTTTGCACATGAAGAGAGAGATTTAGAGAAAGGGACAGTGACTTGCCCAAGGTCACAGAATGGGGAATTATCAGAGCTGGAATTTAGACTGAGGACCTCTGAATCGACCTCTGGCATTCTTTCCACTACTCCGCTGCTTCTAAGCAGGTGGTTGCTAAATTCCTTCAATCTTTCGAATCAATCTGAGGCATTTAGAGGACATCTTAAGGCTGTAAGAGCAGCGAGGTGGGGCAAAAGATAGATAGAGTGCTGGGCCTGGAGTCAGGAAGAATTCAAATCTGGCCTCACACATTTAATAGCTGTATGGCTCTGGACAACCCTGTTTACCCCAGTTTCTCATCTGTAGAATGAGCTGGAGAAGAAAATGGCAAACTACTCCAGGTATCTGCCAAAAAAAAAGGGGCCACAAAGAGTTGAACGTGACTGAAATAAATAAACAACAACAACTGGGAGAATAAAATATTATGGAATTCAGACTAGGCTGGGACAAATCTAGGACAGCATCATGGTGAAAAAGGGTCTTGGATTAATCATAAGAGATTAACAAAAATAACGGGCATTTCCACTTAAAGATTTGTAAATTACTCCATAGCTTTATGATAGAAGAACTGCAGGTAGTATCACCTCTATCCTAAATCTGAAGGAGATGACTATCTTTTAGTTGGCATGTGCTAGACTGTGTTTGAACAAGAGCAGAAGTAGAAGAGGTCTATTTTCCATGGCCTCAAATTCTCCCTAACAAATATAACCTGAGACCTAAGGGCTGAGGTAGGGAGTGTTGGGGAGGGAAAGGGGGAGGGATCATCTTACATGTTTTCCTATCTCATTAGTCAAAGATATGATGGATAGTATAGCTCTCTGTCAGCACTGATGTGTTGATGAAGATTCTGGTCATGTTTGCCTTTAGGATGCAGAAGGTGAAGAAGAAGTTCAGAATTGATGGACCTTATAATGGTCCCAACAAGTCTTAGAAATCTGGGCTATACAATAATGTATAACGATCAACTGTGAATGATTTAACTTTAATCCACAATACAAGAATCCAGGACAACTCCAAGGGACTCATGATGAAAAAGGATATCCACTGCCATAGAGGGAACAGATGGAGTCTGAATGAAGATTGAAACATACCATTCTTCACTTTATTTTCTCCAGGAATTTTTCTCTAGTGTAAGCAATATGTGTCTTATTTTACAGCATGACAAACAGGGAAATATGTATTATATGATAATATATGAACAAGCTTCCTTGCCTTTTTGAGGGAAGGGGAAGAGATGGGAGGGATGGAGAAAAAAAGAATAAGATGTAGATTTTTGAACATAGCTAATGGGAGAATTTGTTTCTCTTGGATAAGCATATTTATTATAACTGGTTATATACTTATAACAAATCCTATGTATTATATTATTGTTATATTCCATATTATGTTATATGTGTATAAAAATAAAAACATGATATATTTTATATATA
>NW_025379346.1:0-4458 GCF_016433145.1 Gracilinanus agilis
CTCTCTTCTCTCTCTTCCCCTCTCTCCCTCTCTCTCTCCCCCTCTCTCTTCTCTCTTTTCCCTCCCTCTCTCTCTTCTCTCTCCCCCTCTCCCTCCCTCTCTACCCCTCTCTCTCAGTTAGTTCACCCACCTTCCCTACTCCTCCCCAACTGCCTGGAATATGATGGCTTATTTTGCCTCTGGGGTATGTTGGAATCAGCTTATCCAGGCTTTCCAGCCAGATGGTCAGATTTTCAGTGGAATCACAAATGCTTACAAATCAGAGCTTGCTTTCTTATTTTGTTGATTGCATTGACTTAAGAAAGTGATGGAGAGAATGTTAATGCAGACTTAACTTAAATGGGGGTCATCAGTACACTTCCCCCTTCCAGCGGGCACATTGTTAAACATTTATCAAAACAAATTTGCCCCCAACCTGGGTATCTCCTGGGAACATCTAAATGTAAGCTTTTGTCTGGATCTCTCTGGGTTTGGGCAAAGGGACCAGTAGCTCCCTTGAAAGCACTGAGGCTAAGGGGGTGGTGGTGGTGCGGGGAATCATGAATCATGGAACCATGGGAAAATATTCTAAATTTAAAAAAGAAGACGGAAACGAAAGCACTGAGGCTAACAAATATGGCGCTTCAAGACTCGCCTTGATTTCACTTCATAGGAAGAATACCAAAAGGAAATGGCTGGACAGCTCTCTTTATCTCCATCATAAGTACTATCTGCCCCCACACCCCAAGGACCTAGAGAGTCCTCTTGACTCCTAAATGCCAGCCTATGGGTGAAACTCCCTAAAAAGAGACCAATGCTTGAGGCCTCCATGGCACAGGGAAGTGGATAATGTACCAAGTTTGGAAGGAGGAGGACTTAAGGTTCAAATTTCACCCAAGATACCTACTGGCTGTGCAATCCTGGGCAAGTTACTTCTAGGCCTCAGGTTCCTCCTCTGTAAAATGGGATAGTTGAACTCAATGGCCTCTAAAGACCCTTCTAGGTCAAAATCTATAACCCCTTCTCTAGGGACCTTCAGACATCTAGGCTGGAAGCCACCTAGAAAGTTAATTTTGCCTTCGGGGTTGCTGGAAAGCCAAATCTTCTTCCTTTAGGACCATAACTTGGGATGGTGGAGGGCAAAGACAAGCTTGTACCTCTCCTCGTGGCTCCCTTCACATGCTTATTCTCTTTTTCTCTAGAAGGTTGGGTTCAGGAATTCAAATGGAGCTCTTTTTTCCTCTCTAGAAGTCTAGGAAGGGAAAGGAAAGAAAGGGAAGGGAAGGGGGTCAGGTTTATTATGTGTCAGGCATTGTGCTAAGTGCTTTTTCACAAATATGATCTCATTTGATACAACAGTTATGCTGATTTTATGGTTGAGACAGGCAGAGGTGAAATGACCTGCTTGGGGGTACACAGCTAGTATGATCCTGGGCAATTAGGTGACACAGTGGATAGAGTGCCAGACCTGGACTCAGGAGGATCTGAGTTCAAACCTGACTTCAAGAATGCTATCCACATCCAGAGAAAGAACTGTGGGAGCAGAAACCCAGAAGAAAAACATATGATCGATCACATGGGTCAATGGGGATATGATTGGGGATGTAGACTCTAAATGATCACCCTAGTGCAATTATCAATAATATGGAAATAGGTCTTGATCAATGACACATGTAAAAACCCAGTGGAATTGTGTGTCGGCTATAGGAAAGGGGTGGGAGGAAGGGAGGGAAGAAACATGAATCATGTAACTATGGAAATTTTTTCTTAATTAATCAATTAAAAATAAAATAAAATAATTAAACACACACAAAAAAATCTGACCTCAGATACTTCCTAGCTGTGTGACCCTGGGCAAGTCATTTAACTCTGCCTCATTTTTCTCAACTTTAAAATGAGCTGGAAAAAGAAATGGTAAACCACTCCATTCATTATCTTTGCCAAGAAAAACCCTAAAATGGGGTCACAAAGAATTAGACTTAATTAAAAAACAATACAGTTAATAAATGTCGGAGGTTGGATTTGAACCTGGGTCTTCTTGACTCCAGGCTAGGGCTTTATCTACTACATCACCGGTCACTAGGAACTAGTCATTGTTGTTCAGGAAATCTCTTGCCCTTTCCTCGGAAGCCTTGATCCAAGAATTCTCACCAATCCAGCGCTGCCCTAACTCTTTGGGTGACAGGTTCCACCAGAGCCTCTGCCTGGCTGCCACCTTTGGGACCAAGAGGCCCCAGCACTGTGATTGCTCATTCCTGATACTTAACTAATCATCTGACTCTGAGCAAGTTCATTTGGTTTCTCTGATCCTCAGTATCCCTCCTAACATTTCCCTTGAGACCCTTCACCATCTTGACTGCCTTTTCCCCACCAATGTCCTTTTTGAACACCCAGCCTGATTCCTTCATGTGCAAGTGCTGGATCTGGAGTCCACTCATAGGGTTGGGTATCCTGGGTCCAGTCGAGTGGCTTCTAGTTGGTGACCTCGTCTCCAGCTTCCACCCTCTCCTGTATGCTAACATGATATCCCTAAAGCACAGGACTAATCATGGAGAACTCTCCGCTCCTCAAGAAGCTTCAGTGGCTCTCTATTGCCTCTAGAATAAAATATAAACTCCTTAGCTGCCATCTCTGGGAATGACCGATCCCCTGGGGTTCAGTATGAATGAGCAGACTTTGTCTTCTCCCTTTGGAACCGAAGACTGTGAGATCTGGATTTAGTCCCTCTCAATTGTCTTGGCTCTGGCTCTTGGCAGATACATTCCTTTTTATAGGCTCAGATTTACAAGGGCCCTTCTAGGGCATTTCTAGAGCACCTACTGTGTGCCAAGTACTGTGCGAAGAGCTTTGCAAATATTATCTCAGTTGATAATGATCCAGTCCAATCTTCCTAGGAAGCCACAACTCAATCAGTCATCGCAGTGTGTTGTTTCTCTCTTTCTTTCAAACCCTCACTTTCTGTCCTAGCAACAGCTCTAAGACAGAAGGGTAAGGGCTAGGTAAATGGGAGTCTAAGGGACTTGCCCAGGGTCACAGAGCTAGGAAGTATCTGAGGGCAGATTTGAACCCAAGTCCTCCCAACGCAGAGCCTCCTACTCTATCTGCTGTGCCATCTAGCTGTTCCCCAGTGTGGGGTTAACAGTGACATCCCATCCACAGTTTTCCAAAGCAGAAGAAAGATTTCCCATTTTAGTCTTTTCTAGTTGGCCGGGGATCTCTTCATGGCCTCCCAGAAGATGTCATCAATCATCTCAATGGCCATATCCACACCTTTTATAGGAAGATTTCTTTAAGCCACCCCTGGTCTCACCCTCTCTATTTAAAGGGAGGCAAGAAGGGGAGAAGGAAGCTGGCTCACTTATCTTCGAATGGTATCTGCTGACATTTCTATGGCACTTGGCCGTTTATAAAGTGGGTCATCCATAGTTTCTTCTTGTTCTTCAAAAAATAACAAACCATACCTTCTATCTTAGTATTACTTAATACTAAATATTGGTTCTAAGGCAGAAGAGAGGTAAGGGCTAGGCAGTGGAGGGTAAGTGACTTTCCCAGGGTCACCCAGCTAGGAAGTGTTTGAGGACAGATTTGAACCCAGGACCTCCTGTCTCTAGGGCTGTCTTTCTATCCATTGAGCCACCTAGCTTCCCTCCATAGTTTTTTCTTAAATCCTTACCTCAGCCCTATGATGCCATTATTCCTTTTTACAGATGAAGAGCCTGAGGCTCCCTGAGGGGAGATGGCTTGCCCCCTGGTCATACAGTTAATAAATATTTATTAAGCTTGTACTCTGTGACAGGTACTAAACTAGGTGCTGGTGATACAAAGAGAAAACAAAAATCATTCCCTTTCTTCAGGGAGTTTATATTCTGGCTAAGGATACAAAGACTCAAACGAGTCATCAGATGAACAATCCATCAACAAACATTATTCAGCATCTCTTAAGTGCCCAGCACAGTGCCAGTCTCTGACTAAAATGAAGAAAGACTCTTTTCTCAAAGAAGTCTCTGTGTGTGTGTGTATATGTGTGTGTGTGTGTGTGTGTGAGAGAGAGAGAGAGAGAGAGAGAGAGAGAGAGAGAGAGAGAAAGAGAGAGAATGACAGAAAGTGATAGAAACAGGGAGAAACAGAAACAGATATGAGAGACAGAGACATAGGGAAAAACAGAGAGACAAAGGCAGAGAGGAAGAAATAGAATCAGAGAAAGAGACTTAGGGACAGAGGCAGAGAGCTAGGGAGAAACAAAGAGATAGAGAGACAGAGACAAAAAGATAGGGAAAAACAAAGAAGCATAGATAGAGACTGGGAGAGATAGGGAGAAACAGAGAGAGAGAGAGAGAGAGAGAGAGAGAGAGAGAGAGAGAGAGAAAGAGGCAGAGACAGATAGACTCAGAGCCAGAGAGATAGAGAGATGGGAAGAAACAGGGAGGCAGAGTTAGAAAGAAGCAAGTGGACAATAATGCACATAGAACTAAATACAGG
>NW_025379347.1:0-2142 GCF_016433145.1 Gracilinanus agilis
CTTCTCTCCTCTCCCTCTCTTTCTCCCCCCTCTCTCTCCCTCTCCCTCTCTTTTTCCCCTCTCCCTTTCCCTCTCTCTCTTCCTCTCTTTCTCTCCTCTCTCTCCCTCTCCTCTCCTTCTCCCTCTCCCCTCTCCATCTCTCCTCTCCCCCCCTTAAAAACAACAGGCTTTTATTTATTTTAATTTTTATTTAACACTTAGCATGGCATTTTGCCCAGTTGTTTCACAGTCCCATGACCTTTGGGGGGGGGGGTTCTTAGCAAAGATACTGGAGGGATTTGCCATTTCTTTCTCTCACTCATTTTACAGATAAAGAAACTGAGGAAAACAGGGTGAAGTGATTTGCTCAGGGTCACACAGCTGGTAGGTATCTGAGATAAGATTTGAACTTAGGAAAATAAGTCTTCTTGACTCTAGGCCTGACTCTTCATCTACTGTACCATCTCACTGTCCCAACCTTTGTGTCAGGGACATTCAAATAGCAACAAGAGTCCTGTATATTTTTGTTAAACCCCTTAATCTTAGAACCAATACTATGTATTGGTTCCAAAGCAGAAGAGCAATAAGGGCTAGGTAATGGGGGTTAAGTGACTTGTCCAGGGTCACAAAGCTAGGAAGCATCTGAGGCCATATTTGACCCTAGGAATTCCTGTCTCTAGGCCTAGTTTTCAATCCACTGAGCCACCTGGCTTCCCTCAGTCCTCTACATTTGGTAGAATTCTATTTTCTCTGGCTTTTTCCTCCACCCAGAAAACTTGGGAACTCCACCATATGAAACCACTCAAATGTGTTGTTACTTTTCAAAGAAAAAAATATTGTCACTAATTCTATACTCTGTAATTTAGGCTCAAGTTGTCCAATAATAATTCATTAACAAATAAAACCTAAAATGTTATTAAAGTTAGTGGACACTCCCAAATAGGATGCATCTCCAGAATTTGTGGACAGTGCAGAGAATGCGTCCCTGGAAGCTAAAGCAAATAAAATGTGTCTCCTCTGCTGGTCTTCCTCTAACGTTCATTATAGAAAGGAAGTGCTCAAACCTGGCTTCTTTAAGGCTTTACCAATAGAGCACAAGCTTTGGCAGGCAGTAGCTGACTTATAAAGACTTTGAAGTTGGGCCCTTTATTAACAAACTGGGTGCTTTGTCCAAGAAGCAGGCTAACTTTGGAAAAACTCATTGTCAGAAGGATGGCCACCTGGTGGGGAATTTCTTGATAGCAGAAGCCTATGAACTTGTTTGAGGAGAGGTGTGGATCTGCTCAGCGAAAGATCAGACAACGTCAAAGCTGAGAGAGACCTTGGAAAAAATCCAGTCCAACTCCCTCATTTTACAGAGTTTAAATAACTTCTCCAAGGTCACACAGTAGATCAACCAGGAGCTGTACTTAGGTCATGGGGATCAGGCTAGGTAAAGAGTGAGAAAGAGAAAAGGAAAAAGAATAAGAATAAGAAAGAGAGAATGAGAGAGAAAGAGGCAGGTAAAGAGAAAGAGAAAAGGAAAAAAGAACAAGAAAGAATGAGAAAGAGAATGAGAGAGAGGAAGAAAGGCAAAGAGAAAGAGAAAAGGAAAAAGATTAAGAGAATGAGAGAGGCAGGTAAAGAGAGAGAAAGAGAAAAGGAAAAAGAATAAGGGAGAGAGAAATAGAGAGGGAAGGAAAGAGAGAAGAAAGAGAACAAGAGAGAAAATGAGAGAGGCAGGTAAAGAGAAAGAGAAAAAAGAATAAGAGAATGAGAGAGGGAGAAGCAGGTAAAGAGAAAGAGAAAAGGAAAAAGAATAAGAGAACAAGAGAGAATGAGAAAGAGAATGAGAGAGAGGCAGGTAAAGAGGAAGAGAAAAGGAAAAGAGAGAACAAGAGAGAGAGAATGAGAGAGAGAGGGAGGCAGATAAAGAGAAAGAGAAAAGGAAAAAGAATAAGAGAACAAGAGAGAATGAGAAAGAGAATGAGAGAGAGAGAAATAGAGAGGGAAGGAAAGAGAGAAGAAAGAAACAAGAGAGAATGAGAGAGACAGGTAAAGAGAGAGAAAAGAAAAAAGAATAAGAGAAAGAACAAGAGAATGAGAGTGTAAAAAGGAAATTAAAAAAACCATCTAAAAATGTATATATTTCTATGGACAAGGGAAATGTATCAAAACTACATT
>NW_025379348.1:0-6938 GCF_016433145.1 Gracilinanus agilis
AATGGGGGTTAAGTGACTTGTCCAGGGTCACACAGCTAGGAAGTGTCTGAGGTCAGATTTGAACTTAGGACCTCTGTCTCTAGGTCTGGCTCTCAATCCAATGAGCCACCCAGCTGGCCCCTATCCAGTGTCTTTCCAGCTCTAAGCTTGCATTTCTGAGAAATGCTTATTGAATGAAATTGTTGAACCAACAACTTTAGAATTTTAATACTATCTCTGAAAATGAGGACAATCATAGGGAAACTTGAGTTAGACTTTCTGCTTTTGCTCTTTCATATGGAAGATGACATAGGCACATGGGGATCAGTGAATGTGTTTAAATAATATGTAACATTTATATAGAGGTTTACATATATTATAAAATAATTTTACATACTTTACCTTATTCGGACAAAGGGATAGAGCATTAGATTTAGAAGCATGAAGAACATGAGTTCAAGTCCTGCCTCAGTCATTTATTAGCTATGTGACCCTGAGCAAGTCACTTATGTTTTTCTCAGCTTCTGTTCCCTCACTGGTAAAATGAGGATAATAATCACATCTACCTTGTAGGGTTATTGTGAGGATCAAAAAAAGATAAAAAATCCTATCATTTAGATAGATTATCTACATATTGTAGAACATTTATTTATTGTCAAAATTATTATAGAGATGAGCTTGTCTAAACCTTAAAAATCTCTGGACACTTAAAAGCTCATACTTTATTATAAATCAATGACAGAGGATAATAAAGCATGATTGATCTTCATCGGAAATAAGCAATGCTTGGGAATATCTAAGACTCCATTTGAGACTTTAAAAACCATCTCATAATCTAGGAAATTGCAGTTTTGGCAAAATTGGGTGATACACAAATATTATATACGCCATTGTTCCATTATTATTTCATCAGACTTATGATCTCTGAATCTCTAGAAAATCCCAAAGTCCTTGATACTGTTTCTTATCAATACCTCATGTGTTCAGATGACAGTTTCCTAATTGGGGAGGAACCAAGCCTGAAGAGGGCAGAATGAACACCATGTCCAAAGTTCATGTTGAGGGAGAGCAGAAGGAGAGCAAAGTGTTACTTAGGACCAGTCAGGAGTTGTTTCTCATACATATAAGAGTGGTCATTGTCTTCCTTGTGATTCTCGATTTATCTTTTGTAAGAATGAATGGCAGCTAGATCCATAATTCACATGGAACCTAGGAATTAAAGCTATATCTAGGGCAGCATTTTTTAATCTGGAATCTATGAACTTTTTAAAAGCATTTTGATAGCCACATTAAACTATATTTGATTTCTTTTGTAATCCTATGTGTTAAAAAATATTATTCTGAGAATGGATCTGTCCATGGTCTTCTTCAGACTGCCGAAAAATTCATGACACATACAAAACTTGAAGACCCCTTCTCTAGTGGGATAAACCAAACTGATGAGGTACTAAGATAGGAATGCATATGGAGAATTTATTTGAGTGACTATTTAAGATGAAGAAACAATGAATTTACCTAAAGAAATCCCTGTGTCACTCACCATTTTCCCCAACCTCATCTTTCACCCACTGGGCTGTCCTTTTTACATTGTCTGGGTTTGTCACATCCAAAAGCACAGTTTGAAGTCTTCCAGAAGTTGCAGCCTTTAGATCTCTGCATCCTGATTCCGTCAGACAAGCAGCAAGAACACGAAATCCTTTTTTATCAAAAGTTTTTGCTGCCAAGTTTCCAAAGCCTGTGTCACACCCAGTGATGAAGATATACTTATTATTGATATCAGCAATCCTTAGATGTCCTTTGCAACTCCACAATAAGCAGCATATCATTAGAAAGGCAAACATCCAGAGGATCATTTTTTTGGCCAACAGGAAGACTCCTTTTCTCCTACAGTAAAGGAAAATGATGTATGCCTTAAAGATGATTGTTAATTTGTTTTTAAGCAACTCCAAGTTCAAATAAAAAAAACTAGCAGAATTATGCTAGCCATTATGAAAAAAATCCTTAAATTAAAAAAAATAATTGAATACAAGGGGCAGCTTGGTGGCTCAAAGTATTGAGAGTCAGGCCTAGAGATGGGAGGTCCTGGGTTCAAATCTGACATCAGACACTTTCTAGGTGTGTGACTTTGGGCAAGTCGCTTAACTCTCATTGCTTAGCCTCTATCTCTCCTCTTCCTTGAAATCAGTGCATAGCATTGATTTTAAGTTGAAAGTAAAGTGTTTAAAAAAGGAGAAGAAAAGAAAAAATTGAATATATAGGCTTATTGGCAGTTTGTGGAAATGGTATAGTACTTTAAATACTGAGAAATCCTTCTAGTGTAAGGCAAGAATCCAAGTGGACACAAATTTGTTTAAATAGTAAAAATTAGTGAAAACTGTTGTTAGTTTTGCCTAAGGATCACTGAGAGAATGTGGGATAGGCATTTCATCATTCTTATTTATGGGGTTTAGACAGAAACAAAACCCACAGGAAAAAGAAATTTAGGATGAAGAAAAAAGTAAATTATTATTCTCAGAATGGGGCTACAGATAATGGTCATTCAATTAGAGATGTAGAATGGAGTGTGGCTCTACTGAACTATGACTTTATCTGGGCAGGATAAAGGAAGTACAAAAAAATTTATGTCTGTAAAAATAGAATTGTGTGTGTGAGTGTGTGTATGTGCGTGCATGTGTGTGCACACGTTTCTTGTGTGTGACAGCAGAATTTCATAGTAGATGGTTTTAAAACAAGACTGTCACACACAGATTTTTCCCCCAGAAAGTAATATGGCATAATAACAAATTCAAACAATGCTAACCTTAAACAATAATGGACTAACCCCACTCTCTAAATGGAAGATAGTGCAGGATGCATTAGGAAACAGAATCCAACACATTTTTGCACATAAATACTCTTAAAGCATAAAGACATATTAAAATACTCTTAAATAATAAAGGCATATTAAAATACTCTTAAATCATAAAGACATATTAAAAGATAGACATGAAATTTATTTTGCTTTATGTGAATACCATAGAAGTTACAATCATGATTTCAAATAGGACAACAATGAAACATATATTATTAAGAAATATGAACAGGGAAAATTATATTACTCTTAAAGATATTATAGAAATGGAAAGAATTCCAATGGTAAATATATATATATATCAAATAAGATAGCTATTATATTTAGAAATACCTAATTGATATTTAAGTGCATAGATAGTAAGACAATAATTTTAGGAGGCTTTAGCATTCCTATTATGTGGATTGGAGGTATATAACAGAAAAATAAATAAATTGATTATTCAAACATAATGGTGAAAAACAAATCTGAAAAACATCTGTGGTCTGCTGAATAGGGACTTATTTTTCACGATCATCAGTAGCTTTTTGATCATATTTTATAACATAAAGACTATATAAGGATTCAGGCAACATAAACAATAAATGCATCCTTTATAGTCTCTAACTGAACACAACTTTAACTGATAAAGAAAATATGAACAAAATATGTTGACCTAAATGGACATTAAAGATATACTAAATAATGTAAATAAAATAAATAAATCAAAGAAATTATAACAATTATAATTAATATAATTGTAACAGCAAGGGAATATGCTAAAATTTATAAGCTAGAGAAAAATACGTTTTTAGAAGAAGTTATATTTCTGAATAGCAATATTAAAATAGACAACAAATAAGAGTAATGAATTGAGTGCACAATCAAAAAATCTAGAACAACAACAAAGTAGTAATCCAAAATCAAACATAAAAGAAGGAATTTTTAAAATCAAAAGAGAGCTAAGAAAACTGTACACAAAAATAATTTAATTGCTATGCCAAAAACTTGTTTTTTTCAGAAGGACAAATAAAGTGATCAAACCATCATTCAATTTACTTAGAATTAGAGAAAACCTGCAAAATTTTTTTAAAATGTGGGGTATTTAATAATCAATAGAGAAAAATAAAATTACATTACATGTTCAATTGCCAGAAAAACTGAAAATTCAAATGACATGGATCAATATTCATGAAACATGAGGACATTAGGTACATAATCTTAGAGAGAGTAGAAAGAAAATCATAAATGGCCACAAAAGGAATTCCTAAACCAGATGATATACAAATGAACTCTTTTAAATAAAAAAATCTATGCTACATAATCTGTTCTTAAAAATAGAAAGAGATATTACTCTATCAACCATTTATATGAAACTGGGGGAGGATATAGAATAGAAAGAATATCATATGCCAATAACATGTGTTAATCCAAAAATATGTAAATTACAATATTATATACAAAATTATTCATTACAAGCAAATTGTACCTATATCAAGAATCCAAGAATGTTTTAATGTTAGGAAATGATTTGCATGGTTGATTATATTATTTTAACATCACATTTTAATTAACAAATATAGAAAAAGCTTTTTAACAGAATAGAATATTTATTCATGTGAAACAAAAACTGAAAAAGTATTCAAAGGGCCCTTTTCTCAATATATTAAAAAATACCTACCAAAAGCAAAGAACTGAGATTATCTGTAGAGTAGAGACATGGTAGCTTTCTCAATAAAATCTGGAATTAAGCAAGGATGCCTAATATAAAAACCATTATTTGAGCAGAAATATCAAGGGCAATAATGAAAAATATAGAACAAAGTAGTTTTGGTTTTATGAAATCCTATGTCAAACTAGTATTATATTTAAAAACTACTGCTGAATAAAAAATGAAAAACAGCAATGGAATTCAGTGAATAGACAAGACCTTGAATCAAGTGTATATGATAAAATTGTTATTGTTCAGTTACTTTTTGGTCATGTATGACCCTTCATGACCCCATCTGTGGTTTTCTTGGCAATGACACTGGAGTGGTTCTCCAGATAATTTTACAGATGAAGAAACTGAGGCAAAAAAGGTCAAGTGACCTGCCCAGCTTTACACAGAGAGTACAGTATCTGATATCAGATTTGAACTCAGGAAGATGACTTTTTCCTGACTCCGGGCATGGCAATGTGTCCAGTATACCACCTAGCTATTGCATATGATAAGCCAGTATCTACTAAATCCAAGAACATAAAGTACTGGGAAAGAGATTATTTGACAAAAGCTATCAGGAAAACTAAATAGCAATTCAGTGGAAGATGTATTTAAACTAGTACCTTATACTACATATATAGTATATACATACTACTTATATTACAAAAAAAAATAAGTGGATAAAAGTCTGAATATAAATTATAACTGTATCATTAAAAATTGAAGGAGGAAAGTTATAATGTACCTTGGAATGCTATATTTCTCACAATTGTGGATAAGGGGATAACTATAATTAGACAAAGGAGGTTTTAAAGTATATACAATTTTGACTACGAGAAATCATAAAACTTTTTGCAGAGATAAAAGTGTAGTTAAAATAGGAGGAAACTATATGCTTGAGAAAATATTTTTGCCTTAAACTTATCTGGCAAAATTCTGATTTCTAAAATCTAGAAAAAATTGATCAAAATCTTTATGATTGAAAGCCATTCACTATTAGATAAATGGTTAAAGGATAAAAATACAAAGTTTTTAAGAAAAAGAAACACATTCTCTCAATAACCATCTGAACATAGGCTAAATTTTAAATAACAGAAATGCAAATTAATACAACTCTGAGGCATCATGAAAGATGGAAAGATGATGGGAAAATTCAATATTGAAGGAGCCATAGGAATACAGGTTAATTCTCTTTTTGTGGAGTTCTGAGTATTCTAGAAAATAATTTGGAATTTGTGTAAGAAAATCAAGTAAATTGTTTGTGGTCTCTGACCTAATGATTTATGATTTATGATCTAAAGAGATCAATAAAAGCAAGAAATCAAAGAGATCAATAAAAGCAAGATCTAAAGAGATCAATGAAAGCAAGAAAGAAGTCCATGAAGTAAAAACAACAACAACAACAGATAAATAACCCTATTTTCAAGGAGAGGGAAATGAGCCAAGCACCTAACATTTGGGGAATGGCTATTAGATAAATTGTCATATAAAAGTATAATGAAATATAGTGCTTTGAAAGGGAAGAAGTACACCACAAACTCAAAGAAATGTGTGAAGACTTCTTTGAAGTGATTCCAGGTGAAGAAAGTAGCACTAAAATAAAAATACACACAATGACTGCAGTAATGTAAATGAAGACAATTCTGAAAGCTACAGAACTCCTGTCAAATATAATAAATAATAATAATTCCAAGTCAAATTAAATTCCTTTCTGTGAAATGGTAAACTACAAACTAACCAGTCACTCAATAAGCATTTATTACGTGCTTCCATTTATTAAATGTCCACACTAGCACAATGTTAGTTATTGTGTTAAGCCCTGGAGATAAAAGGGAAGTGAATTTGTGTTCCTAGCTCGTCTTCTCACTTTCTTCATGTTTCTTTTTCAGGTTCTTCTGTTGGGACCTTAGGATGCCTTCTGGTGCATTTTGAGTGTGCTTTCCAGCTTTTTCTATATTACTATAGCAAACTGGATTATTCAAATACTATATATGCCTCAGATGTTCCTGCTCTTATGCCTTTATTAACACTGTTCCCTTAAGCCCAGGGATGGGAAAGTTGCCCTTTATCCTCTCCATTTTTTTTAGTGCTATTTTTTTTAATTTTATCTAATATTTATTAATAATCATTTTTAACATGGTTACATGTTTCATGCTCCTATTTTCCCCTTCACCCCCCGCACTCCCCCCACCCATGGCCGACGCACTTTTCCACTGGTTTTGTCATGTGTCCTTGATCAAGACCAATTTCCCAATTGTTGGTAGTTGCATTGGTGTGGTAGTTTCGAGTCCACACCCTCAATCATGTCCGCCCCGACCCATGCGTTGAAGCAGTTGCTTTTCTTATATGTTTCCTCTCCTGCAGTCCTTCCTCTGAATGTGGGTAGCGTCTTTACCATAAATCCCTCAGAATTGTCCTGGGTCATTG
>NW_025379349.1:0-1240 GCF_016433145.1 Gracilinanus agilis
TGTCGACATGGAATCTAGAGTTCCCAAACTTGTAGCTTAGTGAGATATGATGAACCCCAAGTTTAGAAATAGTTTGTAGGTTGGAGACCCCCAAAGCTTGTGCTTGTTCCCTGTTCCCGTGGGAATCCACCCAGAAGGGAATCTCAGGCTAGCAGTTGCAGACTGAATAATGGACCCCAGGGTAAATGCTAAATACCCTTTTGTCCTAGGTAGTCTTGCCCATTGTATCAGAGACCCTGTCCCAGGAAGGCACACCTGGGCAGGAACTATCCTTTAGTATCCATTGTGTAAGTAGCCCCTTCCCCTACACCCTAGCCTCTAGCTATGATCCCTTTCTCTAGCTTGATTGTATCCTGTCAGTATAATGTCAATCATCTCTCCTGGTCCCTAGATCTTCCCAAAAGGTATATAAGTTCCCCAATTTCCTTTGTCCCTAGGAGTGGTCATCTAGCGCGGTGTCACTCCCAGGGGGATCAGGGAGCAGAGCGAAGCAGTGTTCCTTTAGACTCTGCACAAGGCGCAGCTCTGCATAAGAGGCCAAGTAGCCCTCATCCCCCTTTCCCTTGATTAAAGAGTGGTTTTATGACTATTTAATAGTCCCGCGTTTTTCTAAGTTAACAACTTATACGATCTGAAGAGAAACCAGAGCATTTCCCTATTAGTCTTAAAGGTAATGCTGTAGGGGTGCAGAGGTGAACCCCTGGGATTCGGGGAGGATACCTTTTGCAAGAACGCAAGACTCCAAAACTTAGCTTTTAAAAATAAAAAGAAATTTATTAAGTTAGAAAGTAATGTTGAATCTGGCCAGGGGGGTAGCATAGGTGGAAGCCTGCCTCCTAGGTGGAACAGCATGAATGGAAAGCTGTTCCTTGGGTAAATGTATGTGTTAACTTAGAAAAACGCGGGACTATTAAATAGTCATAAAACCACTCTTTAATCAAAGGAAAGGGGGATGAGGGCTACTTGGCCTCTTATGCAGAGCTGCGCCTTGTGCAGAGTCTAAAGGAACACTGCTTCGCTCTGCTCCCTGATCCCCGGGGAGTGACACCGCGCAAGATGATGACTCCTAGGGACAAAGGAAATTGGGGAATTTATATACCCTTTGGGAAGATCCAGGGACTGGGAGAGATGATTGACATTATACTGACAGGATACAATCAAGCTAGAGAAAGGGATCATAGCTAGAGGCTAGAGTGTAGGGGAAAGGGGCTGCTTACACAAGGGATACTAAAGGTGGTCC
>NW_025379350.1:0-5726 GCF_016433145.1 Gracilinanus agilis
CTCTCTCTCTCTCTCTCTCTCTCTCTCTCTCTCTCTCTCTCTCTCATATACAAACACATATGCAATTACATATGTATTCAACATGTATACATGTAAAACCAAGAGTCATCCATCCCCAAGTAGATAAGTGATCAAAGAATATTAGCAATTTGCAAAAGAACAAGTTAAAAACTATTAACAACCATATGAAACAATGATTACATAAAAAATTAGAAGTGAATGTTGCAAAATTACAAAACTGGTTCCAAAGAAGAAATATGAAAAGGCATTCATCCACTCCACTCTCAGAGAGAGGATATTGTCAGGCTTGGTACACTGCCAATATTTTTAGACTTCTGATGTGTTAATCATTTATGCTAATATTTTCTCTTGTTTTGTCTTGAAAAATACCATTTGTTTTATGATGTGGTTTTCAGGGAGGTGGAGAAATGTTGAGGGAAATTACAGTGATATAAAAAAAGATTAATAAAACTTATCTTTGTGAACAAAAATAAAACAAACATATTCACAAAAAAACACAAATAAATTTGCTAAGGTTTCTTCATATTAGAGGTGCTCCTTAATATTCTAGCTATTAAAGAAGTATAAAGTCACCCAATATGCAGAACAAGAATTTGGCTCTTAAAGTTTGTATAACTTTTCTTTAACTCTAAAGAAAGGATTATCTGCCCTCAAATGATGATATTTTATTGATCTCTTAGGCCTTGGATTTCAGCCTTGATGGAAGCATCAACTTAATGGAATTGACGCTGGCTCTAGAAAATGAGCTTTTAGTCACCAAAAATGGCATGCATCAGGCAGCCCTGGCCAGCTTCAAGACTGAGATCAGGCACTTATTGTAAGTTGATCAAAAGTTAGTCATGTTACATTGTTCTCTAGCTCTTATCTAGTAATATGTTCAAGTAACTATTATATGACATCTTCTAATCTGTGTGCCAAAATGGCACTTTTTGTTTGGGTATCTCTGATGTACTAACATGCCTTGAAGTATATGCAGATAGCTTACAAGTATATATAATATTTAGACATATTTAGGTATATAATAGATATAATAAAAGTTTCTGTATGTAGAATTATGACATTTTTAATGATGGAATTTTGTTAATGAAACAAATCAAAATATGAGATCACTGAGATAAGGACTTAAGGTTTGAGGAATTGTAAGTTCTATTTGGTTGTGGTATTTGCCTAGGAATGATTTAACTTTAACTCAGTTTGTATCTTGCTCCAGGGAGCAAATTGACCAAGTAGCCAGAGAAAAAGAGAAGTTGCAGTCAGATCTTGAAAAAGCTGAGAAACTAAAGTCTCTGATGGCCTCTGAAGTGGATGACCACCATGCTGCCATAGAACACCAATATGAATACAACCTTCGGTAAGACCTTTAGTAGCCTGGCAGCTATTACTTCATCAAAAGACATTGATTGGTTGCATCACCAAAACAAACTTTAGAGAACTGTTGCCTAATTATTTAACTCATTAAAATCAAGAGATATTCTATGGAGAAGGAAAGAATTTAAGACCAAGTAAGACATAGAGAACATTATAAGATGTAAAATGAATAATTTTGATTATATTCAATTAAAAAGGTTTTATACAAAGAAAACCAATGCAACCAAACAAACTGGGTGAAAAAATTTTATAACAAATTTCTCTGACAAAGGTCTAATTTCTCAAATATACAAAGAACTAAGTCAAAGTTATGAGAAATCAAATTACTCCCCAATTGACAAATGGTCAAGGGATATGAATAGGCAGTTTTCTTTTTTTTACATTTTACTTATTTTTATTTTTTTAATTTTTCCATGGTCACATGATTCTCGTTGGCCCCCTCCCCTCTTCATCCCGCCCCCCTCAGAGTTGACAAGCAATTTCACTGGGCTTTACTTAGATTATCACTTATATCCTATTTCCATGTTACTTGTTTTTGTAATAGAATAATTTTTTAAAACCAAAACTCCAAGTCATATACCCATACAAAGAAGTGATAATGTTCTTCTGGATTTCTGCTCTCACATTCTTTCTCAAGATGTGGATAGCAGTCTTTCTCATAAGTCCTTCAGTGTTGTCCTATATCATTGCATTGCTTTTAGTGGTAGAGTTAATCACATTTGAGTGTTCCACACTATTTAAGTTATTGTATATAATGTTCTCCTGGTTCTGCTTATTTTACTCCACATTAGTTCATATAAGTCTTAATGGTTCTTATAGAAATCAATCAATTCATCATTCCTTTTAGCACAGTAGTATTGCATCACCATCATGTATTACAATTTGTTCAGCCATTCCCCAATTTAGGGACATCCCCCCCCCCCGCCCTCCTCCATTATCCAATTTTTTGCCACTACAAAAAACACAGCTGTAAATATTTTTGTACAAATAGATCCTTTTCCATTGTTCCTTCTGTTTCTTAGCCAGTACCATATTGTTTTGATGATGACTGCTTAATATATAGTTTTAAAATCTGGTACTTCTAGGCCCCCATCCTTCATATTTTTTTCATTATTTTCCTTGATATTTTTGATCTTTTGTTCTTCCAAATGAACTTTGTCATAATTTTTTCTAATTCAATAAAAAAGTTTCTTGGTAGTTTGATAGATATGGCACTGAATAAGTAAATTAATTTGGGTAGGATTGCCATTTTTATTTTGTTAGCTCATTCTACCCATGAGCAACTAATGTTTTTCCTATTATTTAGATCTAGTTTTAATTATGTGAAAAGTGTTTTGTAGTTGTGTTCATACAATTCCTGTATTTGTCTTAGCAAATAGATTCCTAAATATTTTATATTTTCTAGGGTGATTTTAAATGGAATTTCTCTTTCTAACTCTTGCTGCTGAGTTGTGTTGGAAATATGTAGAAATGCTGATGATTTATGTGGGTTTATTTTGTATCCTTCAACTTAACTAAAGTTGTTATTTTCACTAGCTTTTTAGTTAGTACTCTAGGATTCTTTAAGTAGAACATCATCATATCATCTGCAAAGAGTTTATTCTCCTCATTGCCTACTTTAATCCCTTCAATTTCTTTTTCTTCTCTAATTGCTACTGCTAGTATTTCTAGTACAATGTTAAATAATAGAGATGATAATGGATATCCTTGCTTCACTCTTGATCTTATTGGAAAGGCTTCTAACTTGTCCCCATTGCAGATGATACTTGCTGATGGTTTTAAATATCTACTTTTTATTATTTTTAGTAAAGGTCTGTCTATTCCTATACTTTCTAGTATCTTCAACAGGAATGAGTATTTTGTATTTTGTCAAAGGTTTTATCTGCATCTATTGAGATAATCATGTGATTTCCATTGGTTTAGTTATTGATATGGTCAATTTTATGGTAGTTTATATATATACATATGTATTATATATATACACACATATATGTTATATATATATACACATATATATGTATATAACATGTGGTTTTCCTAATATTAAACCATCCTTGCATTCCTGATCATAGTGAATAATTTTCATGATAACTTGCTGGAGTCTTTTTGCTTGTATTCCATTTAAGATTTTTGCATCTATGTTCATTAAGGAGATTGTTCTGTAGTTTTCTTTCTCTGTTTTTGATCTGCCTGGCTTTGAAATCAGTACCATATTTGTGTAATGAAAGGAATTTGGTAAAACTCCTTCTTTGCTTACTTTGTCAAATAGTTTGTATAGTATTGGGATTAGTTGTTCTTTAAATGTTTGATAGAATTCACTTGTGAATCCATCTGGCCTTGGGCATTTTTTCTTAGGGAGTTCCTTGATGGCTTGTTCAATTTCTTTTTCTCTAATGGGATTGTTTAAGTATTCTATTACCTCTTTTGTTAATTGGGCAAAATAGTTCTTAATAATTACCTTAATTTCCTCTTCATTACAGGTAAGGTCTCCCATTTCATTTTTGATACTGTTCATTTTATTTTCTTCTTTCTTTTTTTATTAGATTAACCAGTACTTTGTTGTATGTATTTTTTCAAAGTATGAGCTCCTATTCTTATATATTAGTTCAATAGTTCTTTTACTTTCAATTTTATTAAGTTCACCTTTGATTTTTTTAGGATTTCCAATTTAGTTTTTATCTGGGGATTTTAAATTTGTTATCTTTCTGGTTTCCTGATTCATTGACCTCTTCCCTCTCTGATTTGTTGATATATGCACTCAAGATATAAAATTTCCCCTGCATACTGCTTTGGATGTATCCCATAGAGTTTGATATGTTGTTTCCTCATTGTCATTCTCTTCAATGAAATCAGTATTGTTTCTTTAATTTGTTCTTTGACCCACTAGTTTTGAAGAATTAGACTAGTTTCCAATTAATTTTAAATCTGCCTTTTCATAAGCCCTTATGGTCTGGAAAAATTGCATTCATTATTTCTGCTTTCCTACATTTGTTTGCAATGTTTTTATGCCTTAGTACATGGTCAATCTTTGTATATGTGCCTTGTGCTGCTGAAAAGAAGATATATTCTTTTTTTTTGTTTTGTTTTTAAACCCTTAACTTCTGCTGTGTATTGACTTATAGGTGGAAGATCGGTAAGGGTAGGCAATGGGGGTCAAGTGACTTGCCCAGGGTCACACAGCTGGGAAGTGTCTGAGGCCGGATTTGAACCTAGGACCTCCTGTCTCTAGGCCTGGCTCTCAATCCACTGAGCTACCCAGCTGCCCCAAAAGAAGATATATTCTTTTTAATCCCTATTATTTTTCTTCAGATATCTATTACCTCTAATTCTTCTAACATTTCATTCACTTCCCTTACTTCTTTCTTATTTATTTTTTGGTTCAATTTACCTAGTTCTTATAGAGGAAGGTTGAGGTCCCCCACTAGTATGGTTTTACTATTTCCTCCTTAAGCTCCTATAGTTTCTCCTTTAGAAATCTAAATGCTGTACCATTTATTGCATATATGTTGAGTATCGATATTTCTTCATTATTTGTGCTGCCTTTCAATAAGATGTACTTTACTTCCTTATCTCTTTTAATGAGATCTATTTTTACTTTAGTTTTGTATGAGATCATAATTGATAATCCTGCCTTCTTTGTTTCAGTTGCAGCCCAGTAAATTCTGTTCCATCCTCTTTCCTTTACCCTGTGTATGCCTACCTGCCTCAAGTGTATTTCTTGTAGACAACAAATGATAGGATTCTGGTTTTTAATCCGTTCTACTGTCCACTTCCTTTTTATTGGTGAGTTCATCCCATTCACATTCACAGTTATGATTACTGTCTGTGTATTTTCCTCCATTTTGACTTTCTCCTTAGAATTTTCCTTTTCTCTAATCCCTCTTACCCTCCTCTCCAACCTTTCACTTTTAGTCAGTCTCTACCCTTTTCCCTCCCTACTGTTACTCCCCTTCCCACCCCCTACCCTCTTGTTTATTCCCCTCTTACTATAGTGCCTTTTAAATGACCCTCAACCTTTCTCTTCTTTATATGGCTTCCCTCCACACCATCCTATTTATTACCCTTCTACTTCTCTATAGGGTACAATACAATTCTCTACACCAATGGATCTGATTGTTCTTCCCTCTCTGAATCAATTTCAATGCATGTGAGATTTAAGTATTACCTGCTCCAACTTCTTCCATCCTTCCATTGTATTGGTATTCTCCCTTCCCCACATGCTTGTCTTTATGAAATATACATTTACTCCCCATTTTATCTCTTTTCCCATTTCTCTTAACATTATTCTCTTTTTTTACCCCTAGTTAAATATATATATATATATGTATGTATATATA
>NW_025379351.1:0-3034 GCF_016433145.1 Gracilinanus agilis
GAGCAGAGCAGAGCAGAGCAGAGCAGAGCAGAGCAGAGCAAAGCAAAGCAGGGTCACCAGCTGTCAGTAGAAGCTAAGGAAGGACTGAAGGAATTTTGGAATGAGAGAATCCTGGAGCCAGCAGGGACCTGGGAGGTCATGGAGCCTGGCCCCACCTCTCACCCTACCCTGTTAGGAGAACAGAGAGGTGAG
Organism: Gracilinanus agilis; assembly: GCF_016433145.1. NCBI lineage: Eukaryota > Metazoa > Chordata > Mammalia > Didelphimorphia > Didelphidae > Gracilinanus > Gracilinanus agilis. The sequence continues at coordinate 193 of NW_025379351.1, forward strand.
GTGACTTGGCCCAAATCACAGAGAAAGTTGGTATCCAAGTTGACAGTAACCCTCTTCACTCTTTAGTCAATACTTTTGCATAATGTCCACAGGATGTCTCTGGAAGACACAGTTATGAAGAATTCATTAGGTGCCAGGTGGGCAACTAGGTGGGGCAGTAGATTGAGTGCCAGGGCTAGAGTCAGGGAGACTCGTCTTCCTGAGTTCAAATCCAGCCTCAGACACTTATTAACCGTGTGACCCTGGGCAAGTCACTGAACCCTGTCTGTCTCCGTTTCCTCATCTATAATATGAAATGGAGAAGGAAAGGGGAAAGCACTCCAGTATCTTTACCCAGAAAACCCCAAATGGAATCTCAAAGAGTCAGACACAGTTGAAAATGACTAAACAACAACGATGTGCCAAGGCACTTTGTTAAGTGCTGGGCATGCAGAGAGAAGTCAAAATTGGATTCCTTCCCTCAAGGAGCTTCCATTCTCATGGAGAGGACAAGATGCCAAATAAAACCAGCCCATCCATCCAAGATATAAACAGTGCAGAGGAAATCACAGTTCCTTCCATGTCACTTTTGGTATTTTCCAGACTGCCTTTGAATGCCAGATGGCTCTTCTCCTCTGAGAGTGACTGGAGATCACACTGCCCATAGGGACCTCCTCAAAGGATTTAGCTGATTACCTGGACTTCCTCCCTCACCAACCTTTCCCCTGTATCAATAACTGACATGAAAGGAGATCAGGAGAACCCAAAAGATGTTTTTGCGGGAAAGCCCGGGGCACAGTCAAGGAGGCTGTCACAACACAGGGAATCTGGCTCATTTTTGAAGTTCAGTTTAGCCCTGCTGTTCTTGATGGCCAAAGGGACACTGAAGGCACTTGGGACTGAAGACCTGGGTTCTGGCTCTCCCACTTGCTAACTGTAAAACCATGAAAAAAGTCACTTACCTGCCTTTCGCCTGGGGTGGAGGGGGAGTCTTAGTGCCCTCAGCTGAGAGATCTGAAGCTATCTACAGGCCCTCCCAGCTCTGAAATTCCCTGAATGGGAACAGAATCCCTGGTCTAGCCTCCTCCAAGTCTCTTCTTGCTGGGGAAAAAAAAAAAGGGAAAGAGAAAGGGGAGGTGCCTGGGAAGAGCATGGTTCACTAGCAGGGGTCACTGGGCCCACTTGGTTCCAGAATCCTGTTTACTCTATGCAGATGGCAGGTTTTGTGAAATAGTGGAGAAGAGGTGGAGAAGACAAGCTGGGCCGACCCTCTATCCAGAATCTCAATCAAAGGAGCTTCTTGGAAAATCTATTCAGGGAGCCTGTCGATTACAGAGCTCAGATCAAACTCTCTGACCAGGTCTACACAGTTATCCACAGCCCTACTTACCCATAAATCTCACTAGTACTAAAGGAATGTTCATTTTTATTCATTTTATTTATTACTTTATTTTTATTACGTTATTATTATTTTATTTATTACTTTAATGATGAGGAGTGACAGAGAAAAGAGACAGAGAGAAAGAAGAAAGCAAGAGAAGGAAGAGAGACAGAGAGGAGAGGCAGAGAAATAGAAAGAGAGAAGAAAGACAGAAAAAGAAGACAGACAGAGAGAAGAGAGAAACAGAGGCAGAGAGACAGAGAAAGGAGAGAGGCAGCGAGAGAAAAAGAGAAGACAGAAAAAGAAGAGAGAGAAGAGAAAAGAGAGAAACAGAGGCAGAGAGAGGAGAGACAGAGAAGAGACAGAAAGAGAAAAGAGGCAGAGAAAGAAGAGAGACAGAGAGAAGAGGTAGAGAAAGAAAAGAGACAGAGATTGAAGAGAGAAGAAAGGAAGACAGATAAAGAAGAGAGACAGGAGAGAGAAACAGAGGCAGAGAGAGGAGAGAGAAGAGAGAGAGAAGAGAGACAAAGAATGAAAAGAGAGAGAAGAGGAGAGGAGAGAGGAGAGACAGAAAGAGAGACAGAGAGAGAAAGAAGAGAGACAGAGAGGAGACAGTGACAGAGAGAAGAAAGAAGAGACAGCTGGAGGAAAGCCAGACAGAGAAAGGAGGCAGAGAGAGAAGAGAGGCAGAGAGAAGACAGAAAAAGAAAAGCGACAGAAGAAACAAAGGCAGAGAGAGGAAAGACAGAGAAGAGAGAAGAGACAGAGAAGGAAGAGGAACAAAGGATGAAAAGAGAGAGAGAAGAGAAGCAGAGAGAGGAGAGACAGAGAGAAGAGACAGAGAGAGAAAGAAGAGAGACAGAAAGAAGAGAAAGTGATAGAGCGAAGAAAGACGAGAGAGAGAGAAGAGAGGGAAGAAAGAAGAGACAGCTAGAGGAAAGCCAGGCAAAAAAAAAAAAAAAAAAGAGGAAAGAGAGAAGAGAGACAAAGAGACAGAGAAAGAAGAGAGACAGAGAGACAGAGAGAGAAAGAAGAGAGACAGAAAGAAGAGACAGTGATAGAGAGAAGAAAGACGAGAGAGAGAAGAGAGGGAAGAAAGAAGAGACAGCTGGAGGAAAGCCAGGCAGAGAGAGGAGGCAGAGAGAAGAGAGGCGGAGTCGAGCCAGGAGAGGCTGCAGCAGCCTCGGAGCCCCCGCGCACACTGAGCCGCTGCTGTGTTCCTAATTTTCATGGAATTTCTCCCCGCTCAGACAGAAGTTGTATATACAGGATTTCAGTCTTTCCTCTCCGGCTCCAGCCCCAATTTGAAGGCCTGTAAAAGCTTGAATGGGTTCCAGTCCTACGTGGTTTGTCTGGGCTTGGCTACAAGCTCACAGTCAAAACAGCCCACACAGTAACCGCGGGGCCGTAAATCTGGAGGGGGACACAGTGAATGCACACACACACACACACACACACACACACACACACACACACACACAC
>NW_025379352.1:0-2835 GCF_016433145.1 Gracilinanus agilis
GGAAGGAAGGAAGGAAGGAAGGAAGGAGGGAAGGAAAGAAGGAAGGAACGAAGGAAGGAAGGAGGGAAGGAAGGAAGGAGGGAAGGAAGAAAGGAAGGAAGGAAGGAGGGAAGGAAAGAAGGAAGGAAGGAAGGAAGGAAAAAGGGATGGAAAAAGAAAACATGCAGTTCTTTCCTGCACTTTTAAATTCCATTGGCAGAGACATATAAAAGCATATATAAGATGTTTGGTTATAGAACAGCAAGGAAGAAAGATTTGAGATTAAAAGACAGTGTGATATTATATAATTATGAAAACAAGATTGTGAAGGGAGGAAAAACAGAAAGAAAACAAAATTAATAGCTTAGGAGAGTACTGAAATTTAGAAGGTTGTTCTTACTTTTACCACACAAAAAAAGGGGGGGAGGATTCTCTTCAAGCTCTTTCTTTTTTTTTCCATGAACATTATTTTCCTCTTCTTTTCCAGTACCCCAATGTATTAACCCACTAAAAAGTAAGGGTGGTCTTGCTTGCTTATATTCCCAGTACCTAAAACACAGTAAATTCTAAACAAATGGTCTATTATCTATCTCTATCTTTAAAAAAGCCTAACAACCAAAACCAAAAGCTTTTTTGCATGTGCATTTGTGCTATCCCTCCCAGGATCAGTGTTGAGGGAATAAGGAGCTAAAAAGGGAGGAAGATTAATAATTTTGATTGCAATTACTAGTTACCTTTTTCAAATGCAAAATTTATTTATTTATTACCCTCAAAGACATGTGAAAATGAACCTAAATTTAAAACTATACAGTTCCCCCTTCATCATCTTTTCCCTTCTCAAAGTGCAGTGTGCAGATGGCTTGTTTGTCTTCTAAGTGATGATCTATTCTCTGTGAATCTTAGTTATTTACAATACATTGGTGTATACATGTTAAGTAACAAGCAGCCACTAATGTCAACTAAAGCAACATCAATCTTCTCATTAATTCCAGTAATTTTTTTCCTCTGAAAAGTTAGATAGGGTAGGTAGACTGGTAGATAATTAAGTACACAGTAAGTACTATGGTAGGAAGGAAGGTAGATAGATATTTAGGGAGTAGGGTCAGGTCAGGTGAATACTGGGAGCAGAGCACAAAACAATTTCCCCTAATTATGTGAGAAGGTCACTTCTACTGTCTATATTATAAGAAAGTCACTTTATCTCTACAAAAGCTTAGTAGATTTCATGATTATGTCATTATCTAGCCACTTGCTAAAGTCTAATGAGTAATGAGTACTTCCTCTATGACTCAGGGTCCTCTTGTTTTTTCCTGTTTGGTTTGACTTTCCCAAGTCTCTTAGTGACAAGTTGCATTTTATTTCAGCTCCATAGAACAATTTGTCCTTTCCTTTTTTCTTTTTTTTCCATTAAACCAAGTGGTTAACCTCAGGCAAATTTGGGGTATTTTCATGAACAAATTTGCTATCTCTTTTTTTTCTGACTTTACTAATTTTTCTGGTCCTGTCCAAATCTGTATGTAAAAGAAATCTCTATAACAACGGTGCATCAAGCCTTCCAAATAATAGCAAAACATTCCATAATAGACATATCTGAGATCCACTTAAGGGCATCTCATTAGTGTGTAACAGAGGAGATAGAAAGATGAAGGTAAATGAGTAGAAGAGGAATGGGCATACTCCATATTCTTACTAATGATAGCTACCATGTTTTAAGGGTGGTATGAAAGTCATTAGCTATGTAGAGTTCCTAAAATAACATTTCCTAGAAATTATATTATAATAATTTGAGAACAGGTTTCAAGGAACAAAAGAATACTGTTTTTGGATAACAGTAAAGGTAAGGGTCTTTTAAAAAAGTCCGAGGCCAGATTTGGTTTCAGGAAAATGAGTCCATGTCCCTCCCTCCTGCTCTTTCCATTGTGCTACCTAGATGTCCTGCCCAGAAGCTTACCATGCAACAAATCATATAAAACATTCTCTCTCCCCATCCGATTTCCCTTTCATCATTCAAACACCTTAAAAATGAACATATCAGAAGAGATGACAACTTCCCTCAACTCTATCCACCCTCTTTAAGTACAGAATTCCTTCGTTTTTTTTCCTCACTAACCATTTTACAAGTAAAATCATTGTTAGTTCACATGTAAGATAAATATTCATTTTTTATCTATTATCTGTGCTCCAATCCCACTGGCCTAATTTTCATGCTAGACATCATATCTGCAGCCATGGTACTTCTGTAGGGGCTATCCCTTATGTCTGAGGCACTTTCCTCATTTCCAATAGTGAATACTCCTTCCACAGTTGCTTATCATAACCCTTTTCTTGAGTATTATGAATTACTGTCTAAAAAATTCATCATCCTGTGACCAACATATAATGTGCCTCTCCAAACCTAGTCTGGCACATCTTCCTTTAAAGATGTCTACTACAGTCTGACCCATTCTCAAAGCCATTCCAGCTTGACAAGACCTACCAGAGGATGTGCTCTATTGACAGAACCTTGCAAGATTAGGATTATCATAATATCAGAGTAGAATTTTTTTCCAGGAAATAAACCATTAGGAATTTTTTTTCAAAAAACTAATTCAGTCTTCAACATTAAGACTTTTTTATATGTATTATAAGTACCAAATGCCCCCTTTCCAGGTAGACCTAGGTTTCTTTAAAGCCCTCTGCTCCAACGTCTTTTTGGGTACAGGGCTTAGGGCATAAGTTAGAAAGATAGAGTTAGAAAAGATCTCAATGTTCACCTTGTCCAACCCTTTAATTTTACCAAAAAAAAGAAAAGAAAGGAAAGGAAAGGAAAGGAAAGGAAAGGAAAGGAAAGGAAAGGAAAGGAAAGGAAAGGAAAGG
>NW_025379353.1:0-4004 GCF_016433145.1 Gracilinanus agilis
CCTTCCTTCCTTCCTTCCTTCCTTCCTTCCTTCCTTTCTTTTTTTCTTTCTTTCTCTCTTTCTCTTTCATCTGTGTTTTCTTCCACAACATGGCTAATATGGAGATATGTTTTAAGAAAGAGGAGAGAAAGAATAAATGTTGGAGTGCTGAGATCTCTTTATCATCTCTGATAATCTGATAAGGACAGTTTAGTTGATAAGGAAATAATGGGACACTGAACATCTTTTACCTCATGCTTCCAGCTCTGTCTCCAGGGCTGTTTTCCCAACTTATATTTGCACTCACAGGTTGGGGTTCCCAGAAAATCAATTGACTACTATCCCCCTCAGAGTTCTAGGGATAACCTTAAGGGATGGGGTTTTTCTAGTACTGTCTGACATTATCCCCTACCAGTGTGCTTCTAATGAAAATCAGCTAGACTGAATTAGCTTTTAGAAAATGGTATTTATTAAGCAAATATAGCAAGGATAGTTAGTACAGTAGCAAGTCCCCCAAACTGTAATCACTTTCTCTTCCCTTGTACAAAGTTCCAAAGTTTATAATTATAATAGTAAAACACATGCGTAGAGAACATATGTAGCCAGTAGGTAACTCATAATTTTTGGTCATTGGTATGACCCGATGCAGAGAGAAGTGAGCAGAACCAGGAGAATATACTTATTATCAAGACAAATAACTTCAAATGGCTTTAGGATTCTATGATCACAAAAAATCTTGGAAAGACTTATATGAAGTGATGTGAAGAGCCAGGAGAACATTGTACACAGTAAAAGCAATAATGTATGATGATCAATTGTGAATGACTTTACTATTAGAAATGCAAGGATCCAGGACAGCTCTAAGGGACTCATGATGAAAAAGGCCACAGAATGAATTGATGGAGTCTAAACTTCAATTGAAGCATAGTTTTCTTCATTTTATTTCCTTCATACATTTTTCTCTAGTGTAAGTGATATGTGTCTTCTTTTACAACACAATAAAATGTGTATTGTATGATAATACATTCGTAGCCAATATAATATCTGCTGTCTTGGGGAAGGGGAAGATGTGGGAAGGAGGGAGAGAATGTGGATCAAATGTTGGAAAACAAGCATTAAAAATCATATTGCCATGTTTAAAAAAAGACTTTAGGACTCTAATCAATGCAATGACCAACTACAATTATAAAAGGACTAATAATGAGCCATGCCATTCAGCTCCTGAGAGAGGCGATAGATTTAGAATGTAGAAGTATGTGTGTGTGTGTGTGTGTGTGTGTGTGTGTGTGTGTGTGTGTGTGTATTTATAGACATGATCGATGTAGGAATTTGTTTTATTTGGCTATGTGTATTATAAGAGTTTTATTTTTCTTATTTTTAATTGGTGGGGATAGGTGGAAGGGAGATAAATAGTAATTGAAAAGAAAAAAAATGTTTAAGAAAAGGAAAGACTATATAGTGAGGACCTTACTGAATTCCTGTGTCTAGTAAGATTTTTTTTTAAACCCTTACCTTCTGTCTTGGAGCCAATACTCCAAGGCAGAAGAGTGGTAAGAGCTAGGCAATGGGGGTTAAGTGACTTGCCCAGGGTCACATAGCTGGGAAGTGTCTGAGGTCAGATTTGAACCTAGGACCTCCCATCTCTAGGCCTGGCTCTCAATCCACTGAGCCACTGAGCTGCCCCCTCTAGTAAGATTTTTATTTATTTATTTATTTATTTTTTATTATTATTAGACATTTATTAATATTTGTTTTTAACCTGTTTACATACTTTATGCCCCTACTTTCCCCTTCGCCCCCCGCTCTCCCCCCACCCATGGCCAACGCACATTTCCACTGGTTGTAACATGTGTCCTTGTTCAGGGTCTATTTCCCATTCATGTCCGCCTCAGTCCATGCATTCAAGCAATTGTTTATCTTATATGTTTCCTCTCCTGCAGTCCTTCCTCCGAATGTGGGTAGCATCTTTACCATAAATCCCTCAGAGCTGTCCTGTGTCATTGCATTGTTGCTGGTACAGAAGCCCATTACATTCGATTTTACCACAGTATATCAGTCTCTGTGTACAATGTTCTTCTGGCTCTGCTCCTTTCACTCTGCATCACTTCCTGGAGGTCTCTCCAATTTGCATGGAATTCCTCCAGTTTATTATTCCTTTTAGCACAATAGTATTCCATTACCCGCATATACCACAATTTGTTCAGCCATTCCCCAATTGAAGGACATCCCCTCATTTTCCAGTTTTTTGCCACTACAAAAAGCACAGCTATAAATATTTTTGTACAAGTCTGTTTATCTATGATATCTTTGGGGTACAAACCCAGCAATGGTATGGCTGGATCAAAGGGCAGGCAGTCTTTTATAGCCCTTTGGGCATAGTTCCAAATTGCCAGCCAGAATGGTTGGATCATTTCACAACTCCACCAGCAATGCATCAATGTCCCGATTTTGCCACATCCCCTCCAACATTCATTACTCTCCCCTTCTTTCATTTTAGCCAATCTGCTAGGTGTGAGGTGATACCTCAGAGTTGTTTTGATTTGCATTTCTCTAATTATTAGAGATTTAGAACACTTTCTCATGTGCTTATTGATACTTTTGATTTCTTTACCTGAAAATTGCCTATTCATGTCTCTTGCCCATTTATCAATTGGGGAATGGCTTGATTTTTTATACAATTGCTTTAACTCCTTGTATATTTGAGTGATTAGACCCCTGTCAGAGTTTTTCGTTATAAAGATTTTTTCCCAATTTATTGTTTCCCCTCTGATTTTGACTACATTGTTTTTGTTTGTACAAAAGCTTTTTAGCTTAATAAAATCAAACCCATTAAATTTACATTTTGTAATTTTCTCTAACTCTTGCTTGGTTTTAAAATCTTTCCTTTCCCAGAGATCTGACAAGTATACTATTCTGTGTTCACTTAACTTATTTATGGTTTCCCTCTTTATATTCAAGTCATTCACCCATTCTGAATTTATCTTGGTGTAGGGTGTGAGATGTTGATCTAAACCTAATCTCTCCCATATTGTTTTCCAAATTTCCCAGCAGTTTAATTCAAATAGTGGATTCATGTCCCAAAAGTTGGGCTCTTTGGGTTTATCATACACTGTCTTGCTGACATTATTAACCCTGAGTCTATTCCACTGATCCTCCCTTCTATCTCTTAGCCAGTACCATATTGATTTAATGACTGCTGCTTTATAGTATAGTTTGATATCTGGTACTGCTAGGCCCCCTTCCTTCACATTTTTTTTCATTATTTCCCTTGATATTCTTGATCTTTTGTTATTCCAAATGAAATTTGTTATAGTTTTTCCTAATTCAGTAAAGAAGTTTTTTGGTAATTTGATAGGTATGGCGCTAAATAGGTAAACTAATTTGGGTAGGATGTTCATTTTTATTATGTTAGCTGGTCCTACCCATGAACAGTTAATGGCTTTCCAATTGTTGAGGCCCAGTTTTATTTGTTTGGAAAGTGTTTTGTAGTTGTTTTCGTATAATAGCTGTGTTTGTTTTGTTAGATTGATTCCCAAGTATTTTATATTGTCTAGGGTGATTTTAAATGGTGTTTCTCTTTCTACCTCTTGCTGTTCTAATGTGTTGGAAATGTATAGAATTGCTGATGATTTATGTGCATTTATTTTGTATCCTGCCACTTTGCTAAAGTTGTTGATTATTTCTACCAGCCTCTTAGTTGATTCTCTAGGATTTTTTAAGTATACCATCATATCATCTGCAAAGAGTGATAGCTTAGTCTCCTCATTGCCTATTTTGATACCTTCAATTTCTTTTTCTTCTCTAATTGCTATTGCTAGTGTTTCTAGTACTATGTTGAATAATAGAGGTGATAATGGGCATCATTGTTTCACTCCTGATCTTATTGGGAAGGCTTCTAATTTATCCCCATTGCATATAATGCTTGTTGATGGTTTTAGGTATATATTGTTTATTATTTTTAGGAAGGGTCCTTCTATTCCTATACTTTTCAATGTTTTCAATAGGAATGGATGCTGTATTTTGTC
>NW_025379354.1:0-6743 GCF_016433145.1 Gracilinanus agilis
GTCTATCTGTCTATCTATCTATCTATCTATCTATCTATCTATCTATCTATCTATCTGTCTGTCTGTTCATCTATCTGCCTAGCTATCCGTCTATCTGTTTATCTATCTGTCTATCTATCTGTCTGTCTGTCTGTCTGTCTGTCTGTCTGTCTGTCTGTTCATCTATCTGTCTGTCTGTCTGTCTGTCTGTCTGTCTGTTCATCTACCCACCTATCTATTTGTCTGTCTGTCTATTATCTGTCTATCATCTATCTATCATCTATCCATCTATCTGTCTATCTATCTATCTCTCCATCTGTCTGTCTGTCTTTTCATCTATCTATCTATCTATCTATCTATCTATCTATCTATCTATCTATCTATCTATCTATCTATTTATCTATCTATCTATTCATCTATCTGTCTATCTATCTGTCTGTTCATCTATCTATCTGTCTGTTCATCTATCTATCTTTCTATCTATCTATCATCTATCTATCTACCATCTATCTGTCTATCTATCTATCTATCTATCTATCTATCTATCTATCTATCTATCCATTTCTCTTTCTCCCTCCCTCCATTTTTGAAAGCAGCACACACAAGTATCAAAGTTTCTAGTCAGAGTGCTAAGATGATGCAGGGAGGAATGGGGTAAAAGAAATGCTAGACTAGGATTCATGGGTCTGGATTCGAGTTTTGGCTCTATTTACTGGCTATATGACCTTAGAGAAATCACTTAACTCTGTAAAACAAAAGTGTTGGATTATGTTACCTTTTAGCTCTGTCATTTTCTGTAAATATCATTATCTCATCATGAGAGTCAGCATACATAGTGGACTTGGAGTCAGAAAGATCCGGGTTCAAATTCTACCTCAAGCCCTCTTTAGTTATGTGACTCTGGGAAAGTCACTTCTCTTCACTGGGGCTCAATTTCCTCACCTATAGAACAAGAGGGCTGGACTTGATGGCCTCCCACCCCTGAATCGACAATGCCATTATCTTCACTCAACAATAAATGTTTGCAAAGGCACCGAATGATGCTATGATGATGGTCTCTGGAAGGGCCCCAGAGGTGGCAATGGCTCCTGCCTGATAGATTTATAGTCTCAAGTTCAAAGCCAAGACAATTCAGGCTAAACCACTCAAAGAAAGTTTTCAGCACTGAAATTCTCTGCTTGGGCTCTGCGAAGCCAGAATGTCTCCACTGAGGGTGGACGCTTCAGCTAAACGTGTGCCTCCCTGGTTTCTGGGATGCCCCAGCCGTGGGTGCTTAGGGGCATCCGAGCGTACCCAGGAGGTGGAGCCTCAAAGCTCTAGAGGGCTGACTGAAGCCCCCTCCAGCTCTCTAGGAAGTTGGCCTTTGCATAGACCTAGCCCCGTGTGTTTGGAAAAGATAACTTGTGTGCCGCCCAGATCCAGAAGCTTAAAGGATGGTGCCAACTGTGAGGAAGGCAAGGCAATCTGGGAGAAATCAAAGGGAGATGCAGGGAGAGGATGAGGGGCACCTTGCAAGGTTGGATTGGATGAGAATATGGAGAGGAAATGAGGCGGGAGGCAGGAGGCAGGAAAAGGAGCAACGCTATGTGGGGGCGTGTAATGGAAGTGAATAAAGAATGATGGATGCTTTAACTCAGCAGCTTCAAAGGGCATCCTGCAGAGACCTGGCGCTCTGGGGCTCTGGGGGTGGGGAGGATGAGAGCCACTTCTCACAAAATGCTGCCATGGGAACAAGAGACTGTGTTCGCTCTGCTTGGCCCCAGAAGGCAGAACCAGGGCTAGCGGAAGGCATGGGAAGGTACCGAGAGGTAGGTTTTGGCTAGGCTCGAGGTACAAAGGAATCGTCTAAACTTGGAGCTGTGTTAGTTGGAAGCAGCGGATAGCATACTGCCTCTGGAATCAGGAAGTCCTTAGTTCAAATCTAGCCTCAGATACTTCCTAGCTGTGTGACCCCCAAGTCACCTTCCCTCTGCCCGCCTCAGTCTCCTCAATTGGGGACAGTCGGATTATTAACAGCATCTCCTCCTTATATTTGTAAAGCATTTGGCATATAGCAGTTGCTCCTTTCCTTCCATACTATATAAAAGGGGAGTGGGTACAGGCCACCTTGGAAGGAAGAGTTCCTTTTCACCAGAGGCCTTCATGCAGGGGGTGGAGGAGCAGCTGTAAGGTGTTTTGTAGGGAGGATTCTTGTTCAGGCACCAGTTGGATATGAGGAAAACTTTCTCAAGAAAGTGGCATGAGCTGCTGACCAAGGGGATGGATTCGAGGTCCTCAAGCGGAAGCCTATTTAATCCAGTGGAAGCCCTTGGAGGGCAGGGAAGCTTTCATTTTTATCTTTGTGTTCTCAAGATTTAGCCCAGTGCCCGACACACAAGCACTTCATAGATGATTATTGGTTCATTGATTATTGGGTTTCTCATTTCAAATGGCGTCGGGCTGGACGGGTTCTGAGGTTCCTTCCAAAGAGGATTATGTGAATGAGCCTCAGTGCCCAAGAAATGTTCTGCTCGCCTGGGGACAAAATTGGTTCCTTGCTCACCGTTGGAGCCACCAACCAATCTCTGGGAATCTCATGAACTAAGGTGGCCTTTCCTTGCTCAGATGTCATTTTCTTGTGCACAGTTCCTGTATTTCTCCATACCCTCCATCATTACTGTCTGAATAGTATGAAATGCTAGTCTACTCTCCACCCATCTTCATGTCACAGTATCCCTGGAGGACCCTTTCTTTGCCCCTTCCTGCTTCTTCCACCTCTAACTTGGGGGTCAGTAATCAGATCAAGGAAACCATCCCTTGAAATGACCCAGGAGTCATTATTCTCACGAATTCCCTGCCCCCACTCCCTTCCCCTTAGAATAGGAGCTCCAGGAGGGTTGGGACTGTCTTCCTTTTGCAGTTGTATCCCTCAAAGCCTGAGCCATGGTGATAATTTAATAATGATCCATGAATAGGTTTCTAAAGTATAAAATTCATCTTCTAGGATATAGGTAGGCTTATACAACACGAAGTCAGACTCTATAACGAAAATATTCTCATCGCCAATTTCCCCCTTAGCTATTCTAAGCGAAGCTGCATTGTGGGGGCAACCACTCATTCAGGAGAGATTCACAGCTGGCTGTAGGCACATCTGGTCAGGGTTAGTTAGGGTTTAGAAAAACAGATTCTCGAAAGCCATGATTTCTTCCCACCTGCTAAGCAAAAGACCTCCTGGGACTCTAGTAGAATTTCATGAAACAAGGAAAGTCCCATTTATGGACCATGCAAGTCACTGGGAATCTCATGGGAATGGGGATCTTCTGTGGTTTAGGAATCACAAAGAGACTCCCACTCCTGGATTTGCCTTACTATCTGCCATCACTGAGGCTTGTCATTCCCATCCCCTGGCCTCTGGCTACCCCTTTACTCCTCCATATTCTGAAGTGAGTATGTCACTAGTGTAATAAAAAGGGGAATAAAGGAAGGGTAAATGGGGTTTTGTCCTTTGGTGGGAAAGGAGGGTACAGTAGTGGATTGAGGTGGTAAGGAGAGATGTAAGGGAATGGCTGAGTTTAGGGAAATAGAGGACAAAGTAGTATAATGGACAGCAAGGGAGATGATGAGGTAATTAGGGAGGCAGCTACAACAGGGAGACCCTCAGACTAGAGACAGAGGTTACTGGGGAAGGAAGGCTGGACTCTTCCAGGGAAAATGATATTTCTACAGACACAAAGGTTAGGGCCATTCAGAAGTGGTTTGAATCGGACTGGAGGGCTTTCTAGTCAGTTTCTCAAGTCCACCAAGAAGGAGTCCCAAGGCTCCTTCCTGTCAGTGAGCCTGAAGGGTTTCCAGGAGTGCAGAGTGCTATATAGAGACAACTACTTCTTCCAAGATGGACGCCTCCAGCTTCCCTCAGAAAAATAAAGAGAACAATTCCTTCCCTCCTTCAATACTCACTTATCCTTGAGCCAATGATTTAGCAAAGGGTTTGAATAGGTAACAATGGGGTTTATTAAAGTTTCAGGGTTGATTATCAAGGAGAGAGGGATACAAGGTTTCCCTAACAGCTGCTAGGGAGAAGTTCAAGGTGGGGGAGGGTCACAGGAATGGCTTGGACTGAGAGAGAGCCTGCTCTCTCTCAGACAGGGAAGTTTGACTGCCCTTGAGATTAGGGAGTACTAAAACAATAAAACAGGGGATAGTTTATTTCAAAGGTAAGCCCTACTTGTCTATGGGGAACTAAATCCTCAAAGTCTAATTGCTACAAACCAAAAATCCATCCTTTTCCCAAAGCCCACAGGAAGGTAATAGGGGAATGATATAAGGAAGATCAGGGAAGGTCCAGAGAAGTTAGCTAAGCTCCAAATGTCCAAAGATAAAAGCACAGATTCAAGGCAAGGTTTCAGCCCGAAGGCAGAGCCCAGTTCGCCCCTCCACTCTTCACAAGCTTCTGGGATCAACTGACTTTTGTCAGAGTTCTAAGGCAGGCTAACTGCCAGAAATTCTACAGTTAGGTTTTGCAAGGGTAAATGCCTTGATTGCATCTCTGCATTACACTAGTGAGGGCTTCGGCCCCAATTATCTCTTTGATGAGAGGTGAGAAAAGCTAAAAGGAGACCCAGAAAGAGGCAAAGGCTAAGTCAACTGTCTTCAAGGATTTTAAGGGTTGTTTATTACCTGGAAGAAAGATTAGATTTGTTCTGTTTGGACCCAGAGGACAGGAACTCAGAATAATGTGAAATGTAATTTCCTACCGAAGTGTGACCAAGGGAGTGCCTTGGGAGGCATCTTTGAGATCTTCAAATGAAGGCTGGCAAGCCATGAGTTGGAATGTCACAGAGGGGACCTTGCTCATTTACAATTTGGACCACAATCATGCACTTACATTGGTTTGAGGTTTGCAGAGTGCTATATAGATGTTATCTCATTTGAGCCTTAAAATAATCTTTGTGGGGTAGGTACTATTATTATTATTGTATTACCATTTTAGAGATGAGGAAATTGAGGCTGAAAGGCATAGTGAGTGGTCTAGGGTCACACAGCTAGTAAGTTTTTGAGGTAAGATTCAAACTCAGAGATTTCTGACTCTACATCTCGCATTATCCCAACTCTAACATTTGGATGATCATGGAGGTCCCTTCCAACTCTGAAATCCCAAGATCTAGGGACTCCAGGGAAGCTGGGAGGAGTCTGGTGACTAGATTCTTCCTATTTCCTTAGGAATACTTGATGGATTTCTAGATCCTTATAAGGAGGGAGCCCAGGTGTCCACCACTCACTCTCCCTTTTAACACTTTCAGGTCTTCCCTGTTAAATAAACCCAAACCTCCTTTTGCTCTGGCCGAGAGTCTGGCCTTGGTCTTATTTCTCTCGATTGCTGTCACATTTCCTAAAGAATCCCTGAGCTCCAGCTGGAAGCTCCTTCAGGGACCCTCTTGTTCACTTCCCTCCTTTTTTAGTGGAAGAAACTGAGACCAGAGTAGTCAAGCGATTTTCCAAAATCATCTGAGTCAGAGTTGAGATTAGAACCCAGGTCCTAAGACTCCAGAGCCTCTGCTTTCTCCCGCTCACCTTCCCAAACCTCCTGCAGGTGGTTTCTGACCTCACTCCCCATTGGTCTCCAGCTGCCCTGGGATCTCGAGGTGATCAAATTCAGCATCCTTTTCTCTTCTCCCTGAGGCCTTATGAGTTTGACACTGGAGTGACAAGGACAAGAATGCAAGAACTTTGCTTTTAAAGAACTTCCATTCTAATGTGGGTGCAGCTAGGAGGCTCCATAGTATACAGTGGGCCAGATCTGGGGTTGGGAAGACTTGTTTTCAAGAGTTCAAATCCAGCCTCGGACACTAGCTCTGTGACCTTGGGCAAGTCACTAAACCCTGTTTGCCTCAGTTTCCTCATCTGTAAAATGAACTGGAGGAGGAAATGGTAAACTGCTCCAGTACCTCTGCCCAGAAAACCCCAATCGAGTTACAAAGAGTCAGACATGACCAAAACCACTGAATAACATTCTTCTGGCATTGAGGCTGGAAACAACATGATCCTCTCAGTGGATACTGAATCAATTAAAATTAAATTTAAAAATAAATACAAGGTATTTAGGGAGGGTGGCAGGGAGGGTCTTACCAACTGGTCTTGGAGGGTTTCTATTCCATTGCCAAGCCCCTAGAGGAAGTCCCATAGCCATCTCTTCTCATCTGGGTAATTATAACAGAACCTTTTAAAAGTTAAAAAAATTTTAAATTAAAAAACAAATAACTATCTTTTATTTTTACATTTGATTTATTTCTTTTTTTAAACCCTTACCTTCCATCTTAAAATCAATAACTATGTATTGGTTCCAAGGCAGAAGAGTGGTAAGGATTAGGCAGATTTGAATCCAGGACCTCCCATCTCTAGACCTCGCTCTCAATCCACTGAGCCATCCAGTTGCCCCCCCATCGCATTTATTCCTGATTAGATTTCTCTACCTTCCTCTCCCCAGGGAGCCTTCTTTAATAACAAAGAATACAGAAGAAATATAAGGTGGGGGGGGGGAGGGAAGCACTTTAATGACAAACAAACAAACAAACAAAATCCTTCTCCACAATAACAGGAGTCAATACAGACTGACAGTATATGCAGTATTCTACAACCATAGTATCTCACCTCTGCAAAAAAGAGAAGATTGTGTATTTTTTTTGGAGCCGTGTGCTCCTTATTGCAAAGGATCTTTCCTTCTTTCTTTTTCCTTCCTTCCTTCCTTCCTTCCTTCCTTCCTTCCTTCCTTCCTTCCTTCCTTCCTT
>NW_025379355.1:0-4058 GCF_016433145.1 Gracilinanus agilis
AATATTTCTATATTATCACATATTATTTTTATATTTAAATATATTTATATAATATTATTAATCATTATATAAAATATATAATATTATTAATCATTATATAAAAAGGGTCATTATATAACAGGGTCTTTAGAGAAGACAGTTAATACAAAGAGATACAAAAAGAGGAAGAAAAGTTTTAGGATAAAAGTACTGATTTTAGAGAGTACTAGCAAACGGTCATAGAAGGGATAGACAGATAGAGGAAGAGATTAGGTAGAGATATAAATGAGATAGGATGAAAGAACAGGTGGTAACTATGATAGATTTGTATGGCAAGTATGAGGAGTGCCATAGTTAAGGGTAGTTGACACGTAATATGGTACTGAATATAGAATACTGAACTTGTGAGAAAGAACTGGATTCAAATCCCACTTGAAATATTTACAAGCTATGTCACCTGGGCAAGTCAATCTATTCCCTCATAGACTTGATAAACTGTAAGGTCCATTCTAGTTCCAAATCTATGATCCTATAGCTGGCCATATACTGAAGATTTTGGGGGAGGGCCATGGCAACCAATGAAGCAAAGAAAAAATGGCCCTCTGGATTCTGAGGAATTCTTCTGATTTTGCAGTGACATTATCAGAGAAATGGAATAGAGACTTCTAAGATTCACCTAATTTTTAGAGAAGAGCAAACTTTTCAACTTTGGGTCAAATGTTAAACATGGATCTTCATGACCTCTCAGCCTCTTCAAAATAGGAATTTTGCACAAGAGATAAAACAATTATAGCTGTCTCCATACTTTAAGAAATCAAGATTCTGAATAAGGTAAGTAATCAATGAATTAATATCAGAAAATGCCAAGTCCTTAATCTATAATCCCCTTCATTCAGTACCTCCACCCTACCTCCCTTTACATTCTTTCAGGATGGCAAAAGCCAACCCACTGACTTCCAACAGTATTCAACTGTACCACCTTCCTATATACCCTGCACCTAAGAAAGGCAGCTACAAGAAAGTAAAAGCTCATTCAGCTTGAAAGGGCAGCCTGCTGTGTTTCAATAGTGCTCAAGAATAGAACTGAAGAATAGAGGGAATTGAAACAGCATGCCAGAGTATGTATAGGTAGGCAGAATTCCAGAAGAAATGGAGACTAGCATTCATATAAAGTCAATTCTGACCCTCACTTGGAAGTCACTTGGAAAGAGAATTGAAACCACTGAAAAGTGAATTGCCTATAGTGGGAAGAGGCTGGGAAAACTTTTAGTCCATTCCCCAAGGAAACTGACATTAAAGGAGAAGGAGTCAGAAAGTGAGCAATAGGTTAATATGAGGTAAAAGAACTAAAATTATTAAAGATCTTAGGAGGAAGAAAACTCAAAGATCTTGAGGAGAAACATATAAACCCAAACAGAAAATGTTACTAACAGAAGATAATGTGGCCACCCATTATCCAAAGAAGACCTATCATCTATAAATAAATATTATAAGACAAAAGAAAATTAATTAATACATGATGAATCAAAGAACCCTGTATATTCCACTCCCCCCAAAAAGTTATAGTAGGATATTCCCAAATGGTTCAAATGAAAAATAAGAATCATGAAAACAGAATATATAATCTATAGACAGAATAGACAATTTTAATATACAATGACAAAACAAACTTTCATCTTAACAGTTTGTACTTTAAATGTGATGTTTTTGTCCAATAACCAACAAGTATGCATATTGCTAGAGGAGGTAAATAATATCAATCTTGACATTCATGATAAAAAAAACAGAAGTAGAAGAAAGAAAGAATTGGCAGAATGAGTTGTATTATATGCATAAAAACTGCAAGATATTTTGTTTCATGGGACATTTAGTTACCTTGTATTATATTACTAATGATAAGTATTTGAAAAGGGCCAAGATGAAAGTAATTATATATTACTCAAAAGTATCAGTTGATCAGATCTAAGTGGTAGCCAAATTTTGTGAAGGACTTGATAAAATTCTCTGTATAAAATCAAATAGTACTCTGATACTTGGTGACTTCAGTACAAAATTGATTTGAAAAGGTAAGATTGGAGAGAAAAATATGAGAATTACCAAAAGATTCAAAGTATCAAAAGAAAGAGGTGAGAGAGGCCAAAGAATTGAAGATTATATAGAAACTTTATTCCTCTATATCTTGAACACTTTCTTTAGAACAAAAAATTGGTGCATGCTAAATACTATGAACATCAAACAATGCTCCAGATAATTAAACTGACTACATTTTAAAAGCCAGCAGAAAAAAATATTTTGGAAGTAGATGTCTGCACTTAGCCAAATCACTAACTCATCAAAATTTATAAGATGAAAAAATAGGAATGAAAAAAACATATGGTACATAATTAAGAAGATATAACCCTGAATCATTTTTAATTAAATTTTCTTTTTAAAATGAAGATTCACCTTCTCTCCCTCCCACTTCCCAGCCCCAATTTAAAAAGCAAGAAAAATAAAACCCCACCTACAAATATTTCTAGTCAAGTAAAATAAATTTTCATATTGATCATATCAAGAAAAAATCATGTGTTAATCTGTACTCTGAGTCCAAAACCATTCTATCAAGATTGACTAGTTCATTTCATCATGAATCTTCTGGGTATGTACCTAGGCTCCCTAAGGGGAGCAAGTTGTTACAATAGATAGAATTGTGTGACCCTGGGCAAGTCACTTCATCTGTCTTGTCTTACTTTCTCATTTGCACAATTGGGATAATATAGTAACTACCTCTCAGGGTTGTTGTGACTATAGAATTAGATATTTGTCAAGCATTTGGTAGAATGCCTGACACATATTAAGTGCTTAAGAAATATTGTCTTCCTTCCTTCCTTTTGAAGTATTTTTGGTAATTCTGCTGATCAGAGTTCCTAAATCTTTCAAAATTTATTTTCTTTACAATATTGTTCCATAAATTTTTCTATTGATTCTGCTAATTTTACTCTATATTAGTTAATAAAAATCTTCCTAGGATTTTCTGAAGCCATCCCTTTCATTATTTTAAAGCACAATAGCATTCCATCATATTCATATAAAATAACCTGTTCAGTAATTCTTCAATTGATGAATGGCCCCCTCGGTTTCTAGCTCTTTGCCACCACAAGCAGAGTTGGTATTACTATTTTTGTATGTATGGCCCCTTTGTATGTATTGCTTTGGAGGCATAGTTACAAATTGTTTCCTAGAATGACTGAAACAGTTGATGGCTCCACCAACAGTGCATTAGTGTATCTATTTTCCCACATCCCATCCAACATATTCATTTTTATTTTTTATCAATTTTCTCTATCTTGAGTGAGAGATAGCACCTCAGAATTGTTTTAAATATGTATTTCTCAAATTATTAATGATTTAGACCAACCCTGAATTAAACAAGGCACTGAAAATCAAAATGCAAGAAGGTTAACAGAATGACATCAATACCAAATATTATAATTTCATTCTGAAGTTAAATAAAACTATATTCATTGCACAACAAAAAGGCCAAAAGACCACCAAAAGCTCCTTAGTCTACAAATATTTGTCTTGCTTGTCAAATAGCAAGTAATGGCTGCCAAGGCAACCCTGAGTTACAATATAAAATTGTCTATAAAATTTTACAAAGAAGGTTAATGAATTATTATAAGTACTATCATCTCCTAAAACAGAGAAGAGTATAAAGTCTAAAACCAATCTAAAAGAAACTTGGCAAGATATCCAAATAAACATAATAATCCCAAAAGGCATTTGTAGATGAAAAAAGAAAGAGGACTTCCACAAGAAGAAAAAATGTAAAAGATTTGCCAAAATCATTTCAATAAACTGTGTACTTCATTAAGGACAGTGGAAACACCACTTGTACCCTAACATAACAGTTCCTGAGGTACTCATAGAAGAGATAAAGATGATTTTAAAGAGAACAAAAATGGAAAAGCTGTGAATTGGATCAAGGCATTAGAGACCAATAAACAGGATATCAGGAGAGCAAGAAGATACCAAAGGCATGGAAGAAAGAAATCTCAAATGAGAGAGAGAGAGAGAGAGAGAGAGAGAGAGAGAGAGAG
>NW_025379356.1:0-3697 GCF_016433145.1 Gracilinanus agilis
GTGCTTAATTAAGGCTCTAGGGTTTCCAAAGGGCAGAATGAGGGCCTGAGGACATGAAATCCATCTTTCCAGGTTCTTCCAGATGAATAACAATGGTCTTACATCTATAGCACATCCCTACTCCCTACAACTGATATTCAGGACCTTCTTTGGGTCCTGGTGATCTGCCCTCCCATCAGTCTCTGGATCTGCTGCATGGTCTGTGGTTATTAATCATCAGTTGAGCTTCACGTGGAAGGGAAGAAATAGTGCTAAAATTTCCAGGGGACAACTCACCCTTTCTTTTAGTTAATATGCTTGACAATGAAATAAGATTAGTAAAATATCAAAGAAAAAGGTAAAAGACCTATATGTGCAGAATTATTTATAGCAGCTTTTTGTGGTGGCAATGAATTGAAAACCGAAGGGGCACCCATCAAATAGAGAGGGGCTGAATAAGTTATGGTTTATGACTGTGATGGAATACTATTGTGCTATAAGAAATGACAAAGGGGATAAGTTCAGAAAAACCTGGGAAGACTTCTATGAACTGATTCAAAGTGAAGTGAGTAAAACCAGATGAACATTTTATATATAAAGAAATATTGTAATAATGATCAACTGGGAAATATTTACCTGCTATGACAAGGATCCAAGAGAATCCCTAAGGAGTCATAATGAAAAATGATATATTCTAGAGAGAGAACTGATGAGCTCTGAATGCAAATTGAAGTGTATGATTTTTTATTTTTTATTTTTCTTGCCTTTTTTTGCAAAATGTTTGACATAGAAATATGTTTTGCATGACTTCACATATATAATGAGTATCATACTATTTGTCTTCTCAATGGATGGGGGAGGAGCTATAGGGAGGAAAAGAATTTGGAACTCAAAATAAACAAATTATAAATGAAAATTTAAAAAAATTAAGATCCCAAGGCCTTATAAATCCCCAGGTGGATTCTTCCTCACCTTCAGTAGGGCCCCACCATGCTCTCTTTCCATGTCTAGCTTTATAGCCTTGCCCCAAATTCTGCCCCATTCTACCCTCCCCTCCCCAGATGCCAGAATTCCTAGTTATCATGATTTTTGTTTAATTGAAATAATATACCATATACAATAACAAATGGTCTGTTCATCCTTTTGCATTAGTTTGTTATTTCAGCCCATTTATTACCATAGAAGTGACCATAGTGCCATTTAGAGAAAGCCAAATCCATTTTGGTAAGTGACTGAGTAACTGATCACCTTGGTTTGAAGATAATGTTTCTCCATCTTTTCATTGGACATTGTCTAATATTTGTGTGTTTAGGCTGCCTCGTGGATAACAAGGTGTATAAAGAAGGCAAAAAGTGGAGGAATAAAGACTGCCAAGACTGTACGTGTTTCAATAGACATTTAACCTGCTGCCTCAAGTAAGTTTGAGGCTACCAGAACTCTTCTGAGCAGAAAGATCTCAGTTATCAATAATCTGTCCTCTGGCTTTATTGCAAAAAGAAATCTTCAATTCAAAGAACTTTCTTTCACTGACAATTTTCCTGCAAACCAAATATAGCCCACATTTGAATCGTGCTTTAAAGCTGAGACTCAGAAAGGTCAACTAGCTTGGCCAGCTAATCAGAGACAGAACTAGAAGCCAGGACTTCTGACTCTCTTAAGTACAAAGCTATTTTCACACACATAACACACCATCTCCCATCCTCATGCCTTTTCACTGCCTGCTTCCCTCACTTCTGCCCTTTGAAACTTTTTACACTAATGTGTAAAAGCATAAGGAGACTGGCCAATGAGGGCTCAGCCCTTAAAGCATGTACAATCTGCCCTGTCTGTTTCCAAGGCATATGGAAGCTTGGGGAACCGGCTTCAACTATGTGTAGTAGAGCTTCCCTTCCCCATTCCCAACTCAGAGCACCTACAGGTATCCTCTATTTCTTGTCAGCTTATATCTGGTAATAAAATACCTTTTATTTGGGTACTAAGTTGAAATTTCACATGCATACAGGTGTACATACAAAAGGTTCAAGCTGATGGCCCCTTCCTCTCTTCCCTTGTGGCTTTCTAAGAACTGGAAGCTTCTGGGTGGGTGAAGGGGCAACAGCTTCTATGTCTCTTCTTTTCACCTGACTAACGTGCCTGTGGATGTGTGGTGCTTTTGTTGCTGTTCTGTTTCTTCTTTCCTGATCTTGGGGGAATGAGAATCCTGAGATAGGAGTCAGGGGACTAAGTAGCCAAATCTGGTGAAGAGACTATATAGTAGTGATGGTGAACCTATGGCACAGGTGCCAAAGATGGCACACAGAGCACTC
The DNA here is from genome assembly GCF_016433145.1 of Gracilinanus agilis. NCBI lineage: Eukaryota > Metazoa > Chordata > Mammalia > Didelphimorphia > Didelphidae > Gracilinanus > Gracilinanus agilis. Next base: position 2,286 of record NW_025379356.1, read on the forward strand.
TCTGGGCATGCAGCCACCTTTCCTCCCCATCCCCACCCCCAGAGTTCATTACTAGAAAGGCAGAGGGACTTGGGCGGAGCTGCTCCCCTCCCGCTCTCCATATCCCCCGACCCTATGCCTAGCGGCCAATGGGAGTGCACAGGGGGAAGGTGGGTGGCTCACAAGGTGGCAGAGCTGGAAGGGAGCTGAGAGCTTGGGTTACTCCCCTCCCCTTCTCTAAACTCGCTGAAGATATTCTGTACTTCACCTACCCCTCTGCCCAGCAGCTCAATGGAAGCACTTTCTCTGACCCCTGTGTAGGGTAAGGGGGGGGGGCAGAGTGCACCCTGCACTCTGAGGGGAGGGCCACAGCACAGAGTCTCTGGGGGCCGGTGGGCATGCACTCAGTCTGGGTGGTGGGGTGAAAGTAGGGTCTGACACTCTCTCTCTAAAAGGTTCTCCATCACTGCCATATAGCATCCCTTATTACTTGACCCAGCCCAGCTGAGCAAGAGAGCGGCAACTGGTCTACCAGCTATGAATGGATACTCAGAAGTGAGGGGGAAGGGCCCCTTCACTAAGCATTCCTAGAAGCAGGCTCACCAAGCCTTCTCTTGGATTTGAACCAGAAAATGTATATGTTACATATATATATACATGCTCTAAGGACTGACCCTTCCTTAGCCAATACCCCCATTATTAAAACAAAAGAGAGCAATTTGTAAACACATTTAAACAGAATTTTGAAATGGAGAAAAAAAGCAGCCTTTCCAGAAGTCTGGTCATATTGACATATACTTTCCTTCTATAGCAGTAGGAAATAGCTCAGCCTTGAGATCTTGTTGAATTTTTAATGGTAGAAAAACTAGAAAATGTTTCTAAGGAAAACTATTTTTTCCTGGTAATTGATTGTAACATATTGGTAGTTTCTTTTTGGTTTTGATCACTAACCCTGATTAGACAAAGCTTTTTGTTAAATGATGTGAAGTTTTGAGCTTGAAACTAAAATAAAAAACATGAGAATATTTCCTTGGTTGAGATAAATGAATGCTTCATTTTACATGCATTTTCATTACTATAGTGCTAAATCTTTAGATCATCAATATATGTGCCAGTTGGTGGGGGATAATCATGTTTGTTTTTTTAAACCCTTACCTTCTGCCTTAGAATGTATTGGTTCTAAGGGCTTAGAAGAGTGCTAAGGGCTAGGCAATGGAGGTTAAGTGACTGGCCCAGGTCACACAGCTAGGAAGTGTCTGAGGTCAGATTGGAACCAAGGACCTCTCGTCTCTGGGCCTGGCTTTCAATCCACTGAGCCACCCAGCTGCCCCTAATAGATGTGCTTTAATGGGTATCCCTTGGACTATAGTAATGATATCTAACTATACCTAGCTGGTTGCCTCTCTCTCTCTCTCTCTCTCTCTCTCTCTCTC
>NW_025379357.1:0-1175 GCF_016433145.1 Gracilinanus agilis
CATTTCCACTAGTTTTGTCATGTGTCCTTGATCAAGACCAATTTCCAAATTGTTGGTAGTTGCATTGGTGTGGTAGTTTCGAGTCCACACCCTCAATCATGTCCACCCCGACCCATGCGTTCAAGCAGTTGTTTTTCTTATATGTTTCCTCTCCTGCAGTCCTTCCTCTGAATGTGGGTAGCGTCTTTACCATAAATCCCTCAGAATTGTAAGTATTTCTAAAAGTAAAAGATTACACTAGATGACCTCTAAGGTCCTTTCCAGCTCTGAATCCATGATCCTATATACTTTCTTTTTTTTTTTCAAAAAATTTTTAAACCCTAATATCTTTTATATGTATCCTTCTATATTAATTTTATTTGTTACAGGGCTAGGTAATGGGGGTTAAGTGACTTGCCCAGGGTCACACAGCTAGGAAGTATCTGAGGCCAGATTTGAAACATAGGACTTCCTGTCTCTAGGCCTGGCTCTCAATCCACTGAGCCATCCAGCTGCCCCCCCCCCATATACTTTCTAGGAGTATGACCTTATATAAATCTCTTACCCTTAGGACAAGTTATGTCAACTTTCTGGGCTTCTACTTCTATAAAATGGGAAGTAGATGACCTCTGGGGCCTTTGCCGGTTCCCATTCTAAGATCTTATGAACTTACTAGATATGTGACCATAAATAATGAACTGGAGGAATTCCATGTGAACTGGAACAACCTCCAGGAATTGATGCAGAGCAAAAGGAGCAGAACCAGGAGAACATCGTATACAGAGACTGGTGCATTACGATACAATTGAATGTAATAGACTTTTCTACCAGCAGCAATGCAATGACCCAGGACAATCCAGAGGAACTTAGGAGAAAGAACACTATCCACATCCAGAGAAAGAACCATGGGAGCAGAAACACAGAAGAAAAACAACTGCTTGATCACATGGGTTGATGTGGACATGATTGGGGATGTAGACCCGAAACAATCACCCCAGTGCAAATATCAATAATATGGAAATAGGTCTTGAGCAATGGCACATGTAAAACCCAGTGGAATTGTACATTGGCAATGTGAGGGGGGTGGGAGGAGGGGAGGGAAAGAACATGAATCATGGAACCATGGAAAAGTTTTCTTAATTATTCAATTAAATAAAATTTAAAAAATAAAATAAAATTAGAAGAAGGAAAGAAAG
>NW_025379358.1:0-3707 GCF_016433145.1 Gracilinanus agilis
AGAGAGAAAGAGAGAGAGACAGAGACAGAGACAGAGACACAGAGAGAGAGAGAGATGGTAGGTTTTGGAATAGGAAGATTTGTCTTGCCACTCATACAGATTGATGGGGTGACCACAGCTAAAGGATTTAACTCTCTAAGACTAAATTACAAACAAGTTGCCAATCTGTGAAATTTTTACACCAGGGAGTGCTCCATATGTGTGAGATCACAGGTCTGGAAACACATGCATGTATATACATATGCACAAATATACACAGTATCTTAATGTTATTAAACTGAAACCAGGCATTCCTCTGCTCCATAACATACCAGCCCTGCAGAACCTGAATTAAAGAATAGGAAGGGTCATTGGAGATGATCAAATTTCATTGTCATTTATTGGTGCAGAAACTGAGGCCAAGAGAAGTGAAAAGATTTGCCCAATGTCATAACAAGATCAGACTTCAGAGCTATGCTTCACTCTAGTGGATTGTTTTTCTTAATTGAGAGATTGGGATGGGGAAGTGAAGGATGCTGGTTGGGGGGGGGAGAAGAGAGGGAAAATAGGGTGGGAATGTAGTAAAAAAAAGCATTGAATTTAGATTCAGATGACATTAGTTGGGGGCTCAAGCCTGTGACCATGGAAAGTTGTCACCTTTTGAGCCCCAGTTTCCACATATGTAAACTGAGTTGGGAGAGAAGATAAAGAATACCTGCCCTACTTGTCTCACAGTGCTGCCATGTGCAAATGATCCTGGGAACTTTTACCATGTTTATTCTTTCCAATTGACTTGGCTTTACCTTTGTAGGTCCCACTGGATAATGGGGGTATCTGGAATTTTTGAGACTGAGGAAAGAGATGGGGTAGGAAAAGATGGGATTACACTTGGAACTGGGAAACAATGTGATTTACTTCTCCTCAGTCCTTATATCTCATTTTCCCACTAGACATGAGCTCATGAAATCCTATTCTCTGTGTCTTTAGATGGGTTTTCCTTTTCTTAGGATAAAATTCAACAGAAAGATCCCACAGACTCCTTCAGCGAAGACTGGCAATTGGATCATTAGAGAGTAATTGCCCCAGCTCTGGCCTCCTGAGGTGATCCTGGTTCCTTCAGAACACACAGAGGCCACATTCACATTTCAGGGTGAAGGCTGAAGGCCAAAGGTTCCAACCCTCCCCCAGCCCAGTGGCCTGGAGTAGGGTGTGGGCTCAGTCACAGGGCAGGCTCTGTTCACACACAAGTGTGCACTGTGAGTCTTCCCAACTTAGAAGGTAAATTACATTCCCACAAAGTCAAACTGATGAGCTCCTGAAAGCTTTGGCAGAGGTATATTCCTGTGGGCTCCATGTCCCCTTCACTTCAAATATTCTCATTCCCTCCCTTTCACCACACCCCCCTCCTCTCTGGCTTCTTTTAAGGAGGGTAGTAATGTGAAAAAAAAAGAAAAGCAAAAAAAAAAAAGTATTTAGTTATCCAAACTCCTTAATCTGGCATTCGAGGACCTTCTGATTTTGACTCTCATCCACCTTCCCAGACTCCTCTTGTGTGACTCCTCTTCATGCACCCTATATTTCAAACAAACCGAGCCATTCACCATCTGCTCATTTTTGCCTGGGTGACCTTGGGCATGTTCCTTCCACTTTCTTTGGCTACAGCTTCTCTTCTGCAAAATGAGGGGGTTGGACCAGATGATCTCTTCTAGGTCCAAACCAAGAAGTTTAAATTCAGTAAGGTTGAACTCAGAGCAAGAATCTAGAATTCAGAAACACCTTGTCAGTTTCAGAGCTAAAAGTCAAATTTCTTGGATGATTGCATTCAATAACTCATCACACACTCATTAAACACCAACTGTGTGCAGAGTCCTGGACTTGGCAGTGGGGCAGTCACTGGGGAGATAAAATACCACCTTATCTCTATTTATAGCTTAGTTAAGGGTGAATAAATAATTATTATACATGGTAATAAAATATGATCCATGTAAAGAGGGGCTGAAGGAAAATGCTACATGGAATATGAAGGAACGTCTTCATGTCTCTTCAAATATTCCTAGAGAACATTGTTTGAATTCTGCCTTGAATTTCCTTATCAATGGACATGTTTTTCCCCCCAAATCCAGTGTAATGTGAGCTCTACAAAGGGAGTGATTATTTAATTTTTTTTAAACCCTTGTACTTCGGTGTATTGTCTCATAGGTGGAAGATTGGTAAGGGTGGGCAATGGGGGTCAAGTGACTTGCCCAGGGTCACACAGCTGGGAAGTGGCTGAGGCCGGGTTTGAACCCAGGACCTCCTGTCTCTAGGCCTGACTCTCACTCCACTGAGCTACCCAGCTGCCCCCGTGATTATTTAATTTTATTCCTTGCATCCTTGTGTCTTAAAACATTGACTTGTACATCAGAGGTCCCTAGTATATGATAGTTATATCCACTGAGGAAGTGTCATTTGCTTTGGACACTTTGGTAGAAAAGAAAGAGAATTCACAGGAACTGGGTTCAGTTATGCATCTGATGCTTTTTACCCGTGTAACCTTGGAAAATCCACCTAGCTTCTCTGGATCTCAGTTTCTTCATCTCTGAAAGAAGGTGGGGGCTTGAGCTAGATGTCCTCTGTGTTATCTTCTAGCTTTAGATCTGTGATCCTATGGTCAGACAAGAGATTGGGATTTCTGTAAGGATATTGAAATCACCCATTCCAAATCAGCCAACATTTATTTTCCTGCATGTAGTACTTACTTCAGTTGGCTGTTGAGAGGTTCCAGTGAGATAACATATATAAAGCTTTTTTTTGTAAACATTAAATCACTATAAAAATACAAATTCTCATTTCTTAATAGACAAAAAGCTAGCCAAGACCTTTTCTAAGGACACAAACTTCAAGCTTTTTTCCCTAAACCAGAACTGGGGTGTTAGAATTCAATCCCAACTCAGTTGCTCCTGCCACCAGTTTGGGGTCTAGACTTTGGAGGGAGAGATGGAGGAAGGGAAGTAGACAGGCTTCCAACACACCTCATTTTACTCTAATTGGCTCAAAGGCCATGATTGTATCAAGTTCCCAAAATTATAAGTGCAACAGACAGTCCACAACAGCTGGTCGGCAAGTTATTGGCTCAAGTGTTATAATTATTAAATGCAGCCGAGAGAGCAAGAAACTCAGATACTCAGTCCAGCATAATGGGTCCAAAAATCATAGGCTCTGAGGCATCCAGTTCTCCCTGCCATTCAGATGTAGCGTTGACTGCAAACACACACACACAGACAAATGACTTGTGTTTCGAGGACACCCACTAAGCGCAAACAATCAAGAGTCCATCCTCTGCCAGCCCACAGAAACAAAAGGGATTTTGATTCTGATTATTTTTAAACTTTAATGACAAGTCCTTTCCTTCTCTGCATTAAAAAATAAAGGCCATACCCAAGTGCCATTAAGGGACTTCTTTCGAGCTCCATTCTCAGAGGTACTTACGTTGTTTAAATTTTAATTTCTAGGTTTAAATTTTCATTTCTACATTGCTGGCTGAAGGAGTGAAAAAGTCGCTTCTCTTGTCTCTGCTTTTCTTTTGGGTCTTCTAGCCCTTACTTAAGGGATACTATGGTGTAAGGCTGGGGAAAACAGGCAGAAAGAGTCTTAAATTGGGTTTAGAAAGTTTTATGTTCTAGTCACTGACTCAGTCACCAAATGAGACTTTCTAAACTTGAAATATATATATATACATATATATATGT
>NW_025379359.1:0-1527 GCF_016433145.1 Gracilinanus agilis
GGTCTATACCCCAAGTGAACTCCTCTCCAGCTTTACCCTCTCCTCTTCTACCCCCTCACAGCCTCTCTGGAAGCAAGTACCCCTAGCCTCTCCCTAATGGAGAGTCTTTTTTCCCTGAGGTCTAAGATCTCCCCATCTCTTCCAACCCCCTTAACTAGATTTGTCTTAAGAAGTTGATTTGGAGGAACCTTCAGTGTCAGAATCGATAGATCCGTAGCTCTTCTCATCATCCAGTCCCTTTCAAAGCCATCTCCCCTGAGGTGCTAGTTTGAGTCACAGCCAGAGAAATGTGCCTTTTCTGGGCCTCTGGAATTTCCTGCTGTGCCCTATGTCACCATGCTAGGTAAGGTTTCGCTTTCACGCTATGGAACACCCAGGTGTCCAATCCCTTCCCAGCTCACAGCTGCAGCAGAAAAAGGAGGCAACTAATGAAACTCGACTAAATACTACCCAGCTGACGCATCACGCCAGAGAGGAAATCCTAGAAGTATTTGCATGCCTCTAAAATGTAGTAAATCGTACCCGAACTCTGGTTCCTCCTGGACTGTTTGTGTTGGATCTGTGTGTGGATAAGGGATCTCTTCGCATAATGGAGAACCACACCTGGGCAGATGTTATGGGGATCTGGCCTTGCCCTGGAGAATACCATTCCCACACATGGGCGGAAATATGGGGTAAAGAACTGTATAGTAGAATAAGGAAGAAGAGGTGTCTGGGCATACTCCTTTCAAAAAGGAATTACTTTGCCATTTTCCTGATCTCCTTTTATTAAACTTTGACAAAAATGATTTGACACTGAATTTTTTCACTCCATGATGTGAGGAATTTCTTTAGGATCATGTTGGATGATTTAGACTAGTGTGGTTGCTATGGTAAATAAGTACCTTTTTCATCAAAACCAAGAGTAAAATATTAAATAAGCTAGCTACCAAAGAGAAAATAGGACTTAACAGGATGCAATTGAATACAAAGGAGTCTTCAAGCCAAGAAAGTACCTGCCAAACCAACTCCAACTCCAACGAAGCTTTGTTTTTCCTTTCTTTTTTACTGACCCTTTTTGAGATCACCATTATTGATACAATTCAATGGAACAAACATTTATTGAGCACCGGCTATGTTTAAACCTCCACTGGGTGCCAGATGTCCTTGGAATGTACCACCTCCCTAAATCCATCTCTGCAGAAGGATTCCTACTTCTTTCAAAGCTCAGTTTAAATGCTCCTGCTTCCATGAAGTCTTCCCTGATCTTCCTTCCTTTACCCTCTACCAGATGCTACTGATTCCACCATGATATTATAATTATTTTGCATAGAATTTGAAAATACTTAAGTGTCCACATGCTATTTTCCTCCATAGAATGTAAGCTTCTTGAGGAAAGAGATTTTTTTTTAATTTTGTCTTTGTATCCCCAGCACCTCACATAGAGCTTGACGCATAGAAGTCAGCTAGGTAGCACAATGCTCATAAAGACCTGAGTTCATATCCAGACTTAGAAACTTAGTCACATGATCTTTGCCTGCCTCAGTT
>NW_025379360.1:0-3059 GCF_016433145.1 Gracilinanus agilis
GAAAGTAAAAGAACTATTGAATTAATAAATAAGACTAGAAGCTGGTACTTTGAAAAAACAGATAAAATAGACAAAGTACTGGTCAATCTAATAAAAAAAAGGAAAGAAGAAAACCAAATTGATAGTATCAAAGATGAAAAGGGAGACCTCACCTCTAATGAAGGGGAAATTAAGGTAATCATTAAAAACTTTTTTGCCCAATGATATGGCAATAATTATAACAATTTAAGAGATATGGATGAATGTTTACAAAAATATAAACTGCCTAGATTAACAGCAGAAGAAATAGAATACCTAAATATTCCCATATCAGAAAAAGAAATTGAACAAGCCATCAAAGAACTCCCTAAGAAAAAATTGCCAGGGCCTGATGGATTCACAAGTGAATTCTATCAGACATTCAAAGAGCAAATAATCCCAATACTATACAAATTATTTGATATAATAAGTAAAGAAGGAGTCCTACCAAATTCCTTTTATGACACAAATATGGTACTGATTCCAAAGCCAGGTAGACCAAAAACAGAGAAAGAAAACTATAGACCAATCTCCCTAATGAACATAGATGCAAAAATCTTAAATAGAATACTAGCAAAGAGACTCCAGCAAGTAATTAAGAAGATCATCCACCATGATCAGTTGGGATTTATACCAGGAATGCAAGGATGGTTCAACATTAGGAAAACCATCCACATAATTGACCATATCAACAGCCTAACAAACAAAAATCACATGATTATCTCAATAGATGTTGAAAAAGCCTTTGACAAAATACAGCATCCATTCCTATTGAAAACATTGAAAAGTATAGGAATAGAAGAACCTTTCCTAAAAATAATAAACAGTATATACCTAAAACCATGAGCAAGCATTATATGCAATGGGGATAAATTAGAAGCCTTCCCAATAAGATCAGGAGTGAAACAAGGATACCCATTATCACCTCTATTATTCAACATAGTAGTAGAAACACTAGCAGTAGCAATTAGAGAAGAAAAAGAAATTGAAGGTATCAAAATAGGCAATGAGGAGACTAAGCTATCACTCTTTGCAGATGATAAAATTGTCTACTTAAAAAATCCTAGAGAATCAACTAAGAAACTGGTAGAAATAATCAACAACTTTAGCAAAGTTGCAGGAGGATACAAAATAAATGCACATAAATCATCAGCATTTCTATACATTTCCAACACACTAGAGCAGCAAGAAATAGAAAGAGAAACACCATTTAAAATCACCCTAGTCAATATAAAATACTTAGGAATCTATCTACCAAAACAAACACAGCAATTATATGAAAACAACTACAAAACACTTTCCAAACAAATAAAACTAGATCTAAACAATTGGAAAGCCATTGATTGTGCATGGGTAGGACGAGCTAACATAATAAAAATGACCATTCTACCCAAATTAATTTACCTATTTAGTGCCATACCTATCAAACTACCAAAAAACTTCTTTACTGAATTAGAAAAACCTATAAGAAATTTCATTTGGAATAACAAAAGATCAAGAATTTCAAGGGAAATAATGAAAAAAATGTGAAGGAAGGGGGCCTAGCAGTACCAGATATTAAACTATACTATAAAGCAGCAGTCAACAAAACAATATGGTACTGGCTAAGAGACAGAGAGGAGGATCAATGGAATAGACTTGGGGTAAATGACATCAGCAAGACAGTGTATGATAAACCCAAAGAGCCCAACTGTTGGGACATGAATCCACTATTTGACAAAAACTGCTGGGAAATTTGGAAAACAATATGGGAGAGATTAGGTCTAGATCAACATCTCACACCCTACACCAAGATAAATTCAGAATGGGTGAACGACTTGAATATTAAGAGGGAAACTATAAACAAGTTAAGTGAACACAGAATAGTTTACTTGTCACATCTGTGGGAAAGGAAAGACTTTAAAACCAAGCAAGAGTTAGAGAAAATTACAAAATGTAAATTAAATGGTTTTGATTATATTAAACTAAAAAGTTTTTGTACAAACAAAAACAATGTAGTCAAAATCAGAAGGGAAACAACAAATTGGGAAAAAATCTTTATAATGAAAAACTCTGACGGGGTCTAATTACTCAAGTATACAAGGAGTTAAAGCAATTGTATAAAAAATCAAGCCATTCCCCAATTGATAAATGGGCAAGAGACATGAATAGGCAATTTTCAGGTAAAGAAATCAAAAGTATCAATAAGCACATGAGAAAGTGTTCCAAATCTTTAATAATTAGAGAAATGCAAATCAAAATAACTCTGAGGTATCATTTTACACCTACCAGACTTGCTAAAATGAAAGAAGGGGAGAGTAATGAATGTTGGAGGGGATGTGGCAAAATTGGGACATTAATGCATTGCTGGTGGAGCTGTGAACTGATCCAGCCATTCTGGCTGGCAATTTGGAATCATGCTCAAAAGGCTATAAAAGAATGCCTGCCCTTTGATCCAGCCATACCATTGCTGGGTTTGTACCCCAAAGAGATCATAGATAAACAGACTTGTACGAAAATATTTATAGCAGTGCTTTTTGTGGTGGCAACAAATTGGAAAAGGAGGGTATGTCCTTCAATTGGGGAATGGCTGAACAAACTGTGGTATATGCGGGTGAGGAATACTATTGTGCTAAAAGGAGGATTTTTTTTTTTTTTTTTTTTTTTTTTTTGAGAGACCTCCAGGAACAGATGCAGAGCGAAAGGAGCAGAGCCAGAAGAACATTGTACACAGAGACTGATATACTGTGGTAAAATTGAATGTAATGGACCTCTGTACCAGCAGCAATGCAATGACACAGGACAATTCTGAGGGATTTATGGTAAAGAACGCTGCCCACATTCAGAGGAAGGACTGCAGGAGAGGAAACATATAAGAAAAACAACTGCTTGAACGCATGGGTCAGGGTGGACATGATTGAGGGTGTGGACTCGAAACTACCACACCAATGCAACTACCAACAATTTGGAAATAGGTCTTGATCAAGGACACATGACAAAACGAGTGGAAATGTGCATTGACCATGGGTGGGGGGAGTGCGGGGGGTGAAGGGGAAAGTAGG
>NW_025379361.1:0-3109 GCF_016433145.1 Gracilinanus agilis
CATGAATCATGTAACCATGTTAAAAATGAATATTAATAAATATAAAAAAAATAAAATAAAATAAAATAAAATAAAAAAAATAGGCAAAGAATGTCAATTTGACACTCCAAATACAGAATCTTTGTTTGGAAACCATGGTCATTGAGTTTCTGAAAGAAATGAATCATGTCATTTGTTTTTTAATCCTATTTTTCAGTTCTATTTCTTTTTCTCTCCCAAGTTTGTCATAATTCTCACTTTCTAACACTGAATACCTTTGCAATGGGTTTCTTCTCTCCCACTAAGATATTGAATTTAATCATGTTGCTAGTTGTTTCATCACAATCACTTCCTGAATCAGATCCTATTCATGAAGGCCAAAATCTTCCATTCTTGCTATTTTTTAAAAAAAGAAAAAACCAGAAGAAGGAAGATACAGTTGCATGGAAGGATGGCTCAGAGATAACTCTTTGAAAATCCAAAGAAAGGAACTGGTAAATATTTTTGGTTTTTTGGGAGAGGGATGTGTATCCCTAAACCCAAAAAATTATTTTATGGGACATTTGTCATTGCATATTACAGTAATAACATTACATATTTGCAAAAGACCATTATGAAATGGTTTATATATCAACATCAAATTTTGAAGATGAAAAGATCCTCCGAATCAAATTCACATTCACTTGATACTTATGTACTACAATGCAAAAGGAAGGAAAAGTTAATGAGGAAGAGAAAAAAAATATGGGAAAGTATTGTTAAAGATACAGAAATAAAAGATCAAAGACTTGTAGTTTATTCAGAAACCTCACATCTCTATACCACGAGTACTTTCTTAAAATAAAAAAAGAATTGGTTCAGTAATATCCTATACTTTGTATATTAGGATATACAAATAATATCCTAAAAAATGAAATTCTGAATGAAAAACTCTGAAATGAGAGTTATTACTGAGCCATCTGTCCTTGCATAGTCAGATCATTAACCTATCAGAATTTATAATAGACAAGAAGAAAGAACAGTATTGAAAGATATGACATGCAACTAAAAAGATTTAGACTCTTAATTGTTTAAACAAGTCATTGATTTTTTTTTAAAAAAGGCAAATGAGCAACAGAAATGACATCTAAACTGGCTCTATATTTTCATCCAGCAGTTAAACCAATGCAAATTGCCATAACAAGGAGACCAAAAGAACTGAGAAAGCCCCTTAGTCAGCAAACATTTGACTTATTTACCAACGGATAGAGTAGCTGTCAAAAGCAACATTTGGTTAGAATATAAACTCATTGGCAAATTCTTATGAGGAAGGATGATGGGCAATTATGAACAGCACCATCTCATAAAACAGAAGCAGTGGACAATAAAACTAGTTTTAAAAAAGCTTGGCAAGATATCTAACTCAGCAAAATCATCCCAAGGACATCCAAAGGTGAAAACAAAAAGAGGACTGCAAACAGAACAAAAATGCAAAAGATTAAAAAAATTCATTTCAACAAACTGCTTTCCCCATCAAAGAAAATGGAACCACCACACTTGGACCCTAATATCACAATTCTTAAGGTACTTAGAGAAGAGGCAGAGAGGACCCTAAAGAGGATCCTAAAATGGGGAAAGCTTTAGGATTAGACCAAACATGTATAGAGGATACCTGTGCTATTGGTGATACCATTGTGAAAGCATTCAGGTATTGATATGCAAAGTGTCTGAAGGAGAAGATACCAAAAATGTAGGAAAAAAATTCTCAATACTAAAAATAAAGTGACCGAGAGAACATTAATAATTACCAATTTATATGCTTGATCCTATCTATCTAAAATCTTATAGACTTCAAAGCACCAACTCAGGACTCTCTATGAGGGTATTAGTAAGGAATGCTGGTTTTTACAAATAATATTGAACAATGGGCCATATTTTTTGCCACCTCACTGTTAATTGAGAGATGTAGAAAATAGACTTTTGATTTCTGTTTCTGATTGTGACTATCTGAGGTTCTGCTTCAGGCTGGCTTTCTCTAACCATTGCTTCTTTGGACTCCAGGCCATCGTCACTATGACCCATAAACAGATCTGTTGCTCACACAGGTTTTTGGATGAGCAGTACAAATCTGAGCATGCTACAGTGCCTAGGTAACTTTCCAAACAAGCGCTTACAGCACTTCTGATTTCAAAAGAGGAGGAGTGAGTGTCCCAGCAGCCACTTCATTTCATTAAAGGATTTATAAGTAAGAACTGTATATCAAGTTAAGTCAGTAAGCATTTATTGCATGCCAGATCTGGCATCAGCAAGATGTGAATTCAAATTCAGTCTTAAACATTTCCTAACTAGATGACCTTGAGCAAGTCATTTATCCCTGTTTGCCTCAGTTTCCTCACATGTAAAATGAGCTGGAGAAGGAAATGACAAACTACTTCAATATTTTTGCCAAGAAAAACCCAAATGGGGTCATGGCAAGAAAGACACAACTGGAAAACAGTATGGGCCAGGTGCTCAGGTTGAAAAGAAAGGCAAAAATCCTATCTGCCTTCAAGGAGTTCACATAGGATAAGAGTGAGGAATGACAGGTGGACATCCAGAGTAGTGCTCTGTATCCTACTGGGGAAACAGGAGGGGTTGGACAGCTTCCTGCACATTGGGAACCCCCACGCCCATGGAGAACATGAAAAACATGAGCTTGAGTCACATAAGAGGGGTTGGCATGGATTGGTTGTGATCTTTGTCTTGGGCAAGAACTCTCAACTCATTGATCCATGAATATTTGAAATCATACTACATTCTTCAGAGGCTTTAAAAAATGATCCAGGAACATCTATCTTTCTATCCATATTGCCTAGTACAGTGCCTTGCACATAGTAGGTGCCTGATAAATATTTGTTGAACCGAGTTGGATTAAATTACTCACAGAGGCAGAAGGGTGCTTGGAAATGAAAGCCTCCTTTCATTGTTACTTTTCCGATGGATTTCTGCCTGTAGGGGGCACTAAAGCTCTTTGCGTCAATTATAGCAGCCCTTTTATTGACTGTCTGAAATTCTTATTTGGAAAAAGTAGTGGTCCTGTAGTTAGTGGGTTTAACATCCTTTATCGTCACTAGGCCTGTGGGTTAGATTCTCCCTAACCTCATATGCCCTT
>NW_025379362.1:0-7632 GCF_016433145.1 Gracilinanus agilis
TTCCTTTTCTCTTCTCTTCTCTTCTCTTCTCTTCTCTTCTCTTCTCTTCTCTTCTCTTCTCTTCTCTTCTCTTCTTTTCTTTTCTTTTCTTTTCTTTTCTTTCCTTTCCTTTTCTTTTCTATTCTTTCTTTTCTTTCCAACCCTAACTTTTTGTCTTAGTAATTCTAAGTCAGAAGGGCAAAGGCTTGGCAAATGGGGTTAAGTGACTTGCCCAGGGTCACATAGCTAGAAAATGTCTGATGTCACATTCAAACCCAGGGCCTCCCAACTCCATTGAGCCACCTAGTTGCCCCCGAGTCCTTTACTTCTGTGGAAGTTCTCTGGACATCTCTGGTATTGCTTTGGAATGACAAGAAGTATCATCTCTTGGAACTTGAGTAATGTCTGTGTCTGTGGTCTCTATGGGGATGCATTAAATGAGGTACTAGTTGTCTTTTCTGTTCAACACCTCTGAATTAGTCAAGTGGCAAGAAGAATACCCACAAACTAGCTATCTCTGCTGCTTGTCTGAAACCTTGTACTGAGGCCACTTCGATCATCTTAATGACCATCTTGAAGACCACAGCCTTTGACATCAAACTCCCGAATCTAGATGCTTTTGCCTTATAAAGTCCTAGCCTCAACACTGTTTGTTTGTTTTTTTGGCAAGAATCAGTGGCTGTCAAAACATCCCTTTTCTATATCCCACTCCAATTAGTGAGCCAGTGGTGGGTCATCTAGTACACAGAAGGGAAAAAATTCAAATTGTCACAGTTCCTGGATTTGAAATTAAAGACCCCTTGAGACACTGGAGAAGGCATTTTATTTGTGTAGGCTTTGGTTTTGGACCAAATGAAGTCCACGTTCCTTCAGAGTTTTAAATCTTATGCCCCTATGAACTTGAACAGAACAGAGAGGGCAGGACTTCCTTGGAAAATTCTTCTTTAAAAGACCTCTTTGAGAACATTGTCCTTCTCTGGGAAGGAAGCACATTCAGTCCTTCTCCACCCATCTCTAAGGCTCATTAGTGAGTCCAATGATTCTTTTTCTAATCAGTAGGAGAGTCCAGGGGCAAGGAGCCAGGAGCCAGAGAGGAGATGGTAAGGTGGAGAACAGGTGCCCAAAGGAGGTGTGGGAATGAAGACAAAGTTCATCAACTTGACTTTGAGAAAGAGACTGGCCTTGTTGGAGGAAAGAGAAAAGGGGAGGAACAGGAGAAAGAGTCTCCAGGGCACTTCCTGGTGGCCAACGGTATTGCCAATCCCTGGTTTTTGTCCAGATGCCAAACCCTGCCTTCATCTCTTCCCTGGGTGACACCAGATCCTGGAAGGTGACAAGATGGCATATTCTTGAGATTGGTTGTGGCCATAGCTCTCTTTTTAGGCAGAGAAGCAGAGGAAATCTGCCTGCTAAGGGGGATATGCCCCAGGGAAACCCCCATCCAGTGTTATGTCTGAGCATTTGGTAGGGCTGTGGAGGGGCAACCACAGAACCCAGACTTGGAAGCTTTGGTCTGTGTCTGAAACAGAGGCTTGGGGCCAAGCCCGGGCAGAGGTTAAGTCTGGGTCTGTGGAGAGAAGGGCCAGTGAATGGTAGAGAGGGAGCAAGTCTGGAGCCCTGAGTCCCTTGACAGATTCTGTGTCAGCTATTCTGGATCCCATCCTTCTCAATTCTTTCCCCAATCAATCTCAGATTCTTTTCACCTCAACCAAGTTTTATCCTTTTTCTCTCCTTTCCCTCCCCAGCCCCTTCCTTCTGCTCCATTACCCTCCCGCTGCCCACTCACCCTTCCTCTCATTCCAATTCATTGACTCCTGGAGCAAAGGCACAGTGATATATATTCATGCCCAAGTAAGGCTATAGGTTTCAGCGCAAAATGCACGAGATTGGGAAGCAGGAGCCCTCTAATTTAGTCTAGCAGTGCCAGTCATTTGTGTGACCCTGGACTGATCTTTCTCTCTGAACCTCAGTTTCCCCATTTCTGCAATGAAGGAGTTGGACTATTTTAGAATTCTGTGAATTTGTGATACATACACACATACCCATTCATACACATGCACATGCCATACACATACACACATTCACAGATATATCAGATTTATATCTATATAAATAATACAAACACACGTATCTTCAGATATATATAAATATGTTTGCTTTCATGCACATTTAGGTATTCCCCATGTAAACTCACATATACATATTCAGACATATATAGGCCTACTCACAGGCTTTTAAATATCTACACACACACGTGGCCATGGACAATAGACAAGCACGCATGCACATATCTCTACAGACGTACTTGTGTAGAGATATGCATAGCTACTGACATACATCCAATGTGCACATCCAGATACCCACATATTCCCATGCTCCCCATCTCCACCTCAAAACACACACACACACATGCACACACACGTGCACACGCACACACACGTGTACACGCATGCATACACACAAAATCACCGAGGCTGTGTGTTGGGGCAAACCTGGCTGGCTAGATGCCTAGGGCACGGGAGGTGAGGGTCACAACCCCATCCTCTAGCCACTCTCCTTGGAATAGGGCAGAAATTCCAGGAAGGCTTCTCGCTGACCCCCAGTCCTGATTCCTAGAACTGGAATTCCCAGCTGCACTGGGGCAGCTGCCAGCAAGGGCCCTTCTTAGAACCCAATCCTCTCTGGGGCCCCCGCCCAGGCATCCTGCCTGGCCCAAGCTGCAGTCAACCAGGAGGGAGAGGAGGGGTTGTGTTGAGAGCAGAAGGGAGAGGAAAGCTGAGAAGGAAAGAACAGGGAGCAATGGAGCCAGCCTGTTTAGTGGCCCCTGGAAGTCAGCCCCAAATTTCATCTCCCCCTTCCTGGACTTCTGGCCGCTTGGGGGCCATTTTAGCCCTCCATTCCTATCACACTGTTGCCCCTCCTTCCAGAAGAACTTTAAAGGGTGTCCAGAATAGGGTCCAGGTCCCTTCAAGTTCCTTGGCAGCCACTCCAGACTGGCTGGCAGCCTACCCCTTCTCAGCATTAGTTACACTGTCCCCACTGGGTTATGCTGCCTGGGTTAGGGTGCTAGGGGTACCTTCAGGGACAGCTTTACTAACTGTTTATGGTTCGGGGGAAAGAGCCCTTTACTAGGTCAGAAGACCTAGAGGTAACTGTAAATATCTTTGGGCAAGACTCCTCCTCTTTATGACCTTTCATTTCTCCATCTGTAAATTGAGAGTTGGAGCAGAGAATCTCTAAAACTTTTTCTGACTCTTAGACGGTATGCTAGGGTACAGGATGGAGCCTATTTGGTATTGGGTGATCTGAATCCTCGAATCTTCAGTTTGGAGGTAAGAGACCTTAACTGTTGTCTGACCTAAGCCCCTCGTTTTACAGGAGGCCTAAAGAAGTTGTCCAAGGGGAACAGAAGAGTGAGTAGCAGACATTCAAACCCATGCCATCTTTTTTTTATTTGAAAAAAATTTTAATTAATTAATTTAGAATATTTTTCTATGGTCACATGATTCATATTCTTTCCCTCCCCTCCTTTCACCCCTCTCCCATAGCCAATGAGCAATCCCACTGGTTTTTACATGTGTCATTAACCAAGACCTATTTCCATATTATTAATATTTGCATTAGGGTGATCGCTTAGTCTGCATCCCCAAACATATCCCCATTGAACCATGTGATCAAGCAGTTATTTTTCTTCTGTGTTTCTATTCCCACAGTTCTTTCTCTGGAGGTGGATTGCATTCTTTCTCATAAGTCCCTCAGAGTTGTCCTGGGTCATTACATTACTGCTAGTAGAGAAGTCCATTACATTCGATTGTGCCACAGTGTATATCCATCTTTGTGTACAATGTTCTCCTGGCTCTGCTCCTTTCACTCTGCATCAATTGCTGGAGGTCCTTTCAGTTCACATGGAATTCCTCCAGTTCATTATTCCTTTCAGCACAATAGTATTCCATCACCAACAGATACCACAATTTGCTCAGCCATTCCCCAATTGATGGGCATATCCTCAGTTTCCAATTTTTACCACCACAAAGAGCTCAGCTATAAATATTTCTGCACAAGTCTTTTCCCTTATTATCACTTTGGGGTATAAACCCAGCAGTGGTAAGCCCATGCCATCTTTTGACTCTGAATCCAGTTTTTGTCCCACTCCATCCCAATGCCCAGGTTTTAGTTCTGTGTCTGCCTCCTATTCACTGTGTGGCCTGAGGCATTTTTCTGTTGGTCTCAACTTTGCCATTTGTCCAATGGCGATAACAGTCTCTGCCCTGCTTCCAAATGGAGAACAAACAAGAACTGGAAAGTATATGGGAAGGGGAGATATAAGATGCTTACCCCTGCATGATCTAGGCAAGTCACTTAACTAGTATTTGTCTCCATTTCTCCATCTGTAAAATGGGGATAATAATAGCATTTACCTCCCAGGGTTGTTGTGAAGATTACATTTGTAATGGTCCCAGATACTTTCACTCTCTCATTTGTAATTATTTGTAAAGAGCTTAGTATAGCACCTGGTACATAGTAAGTCTCTTATACATGTTAGCTAGCATTATTGTTATTATTCTATATTTACTCTTAGAGGGCAGTGAGGTGGTACAGTGGTAGAGTTCTAGACCTGGAATTGGGAAGACTCATCTTCATGAGTTCAAAGCCAGCCTCAGACTAGCTGCAAGTCACTTCACCCTGTTTGCCTCCATTTCCTTATCTGTAAAATGAACTGGAGAGGGAAATAGCAAACTACTTCACGATTTTTGTCAAGAAAACCCCAAATGGAGGCACAAAGAGTTGGACATGACTGAAATGACCGAACGACAACAATCGCTATTACTATTCTGTTTGGTAATCCATGCTCGTGATCTCCCTTTCTCTGCTGATTATACCTCCAGTTTCTTCTGTATGTATATACGTGTATGTGTGTATGTGTTGTGCACATTGTTTCTCCATTAGACTGTGAGCTTCTTGAGAGCAGGGACTGTCTTTAGCCTTTCTTTGTATGCCTAATGCTTGGCACAGTACCTGGAACACAGTAAGAATTTAACACATATTTATTTATTGACTGGCTGATAGAAAAGAGAAAGAATTTCTCTCAAGTGCTTCACCCATTCCTAATTCTGGCCCCTGAGCCCTTCCTCTGCTTCTGCGCCTCCACTCCTTTCCCCCATCCCCATCCCCTCCCTAGGGAAGACATAGGAAAATCGCTTGAGGTAGGAATGGTGTGTATTTGATTATAAAGTAAACAAGCCATGCCTAGCAAGAACAAACATTTGAGGATGCTGGAGAGGCCAGGAGTGCACCTCTTCTCCTCTGCCTGCCCCTGCCTCAGCTTCTACTGCCTTTCCACTCTTCATTCTTTCCTATTCATCCCACGTACAGCTTGTTATATAGAAAGCAATATAATTTCTATCTACCAATATAATGTACATATGTAACAATATAATGTACGTATATATTATATCATTTGTTTGCTTGTCGTTTTCCTTGTTAGATTACAAGCTCATTGAGGGCAGAGACCATCTTTTGCCTCTTTTTTCTATCCCCAGTGTATAGCGCAGTGCCTGGAATGTAATAGGGTTTGAATAGACGCTTCCTGATTGGTCAGTGACTTCTGGCTCCCAGAAGGGTCTTGGACGATCCCTCGTAGCCATTGTACCATTGGACAGTCAAACTGGACCCTTGGAGAGAGGTGACTGAACTGAGGCATCCACAGAACAGGAACCAGGCTCCATTCTGGACCCTTTGCATAGGTATTTCTCTCCCTGGGTGGGGATGGCCTCTGAGTATGCAGATAAGGCTGTGTGGGTGTGAGTGGGTATGGGGGTGTGGGTGGGGGTGGGGGGAGAAGCTACATGGATGTCCGTGTTTATACGTCAGTCCGTGTGGGTGTTTGTGCATTAGGATGTAGTACATACATTAGTATGTATCGTATCTAACAAACTGGTTTTTGTACATACTCTTGTGTCTGTGTTATGATTATAGCCTTCCCTCTTACTGTGTGTCTACTTCCAGGGACTATGACAAAATCACATGTGTGACTGTCTGAATCACGTACCAGGAGTGACATGTCCAGACTGCCCCTTGGGGAGGCCAACCACCTTGACTCCAGCAATGCCGCCCCAGCTCACGCCAGGCTGGCCTCTAGAAGTATTCTCCATGCTGGGAGAGAAGGAAGAAAGCCAATGAGTCTGATGACTGAGGAAGGGATCCGATAGGGAAAGGCAACTTGTGCAAATAAAGACCCAGCTCCAAGGCACTGGGACTGGCTTCAGTGGCTGACTGCAAAGACCATTCCCAGTGAGGAGCCAGGATAATCAGGGCTGGAGCTGGCTGCTAAGTAGGTAATATACTTCTAGCTTCTTTCCTTCCTCCTGGTCCAGGGGGTGAGCTATTTGTCTCATTGCATCTTGAAGGAGATCTTTAATAAGTGCTTGCTCAGTAATATTGACTAGAATTTATAGTCACTCCTCGAGTCAAAGAATCATAGGAATTTAGAGCTGGAAGGAACCTTTAAGTTCCTTTAGTGACCCTAGGCAAGTCATTTAACCTTTGTCTGCCTTAGTTTTCTCATCTATAAAATGGGAATAATAATAGCACCTACCTCCCCAGGTTGTTGTGAGGATCAAATGATACAATATTTTTAAGAATTTGGGAGGCAGCTGGGTAGCTCAGGAGATTGAGAGCCAGGCCTAGAGACGGGAGGTCCTAGGTTCAAATATGGCCTCAGACACTTCCCAGCTGTGTGACCCTGGGCAAGTCACTTGACCCCCATTGTCTATCCTTACCACTCTTCTGCCTTGGAGCCAATACACAGTATTGACTCCAAGATGGAAGGTAAGGGTTAAAAAAAAATAAAAAAGAATTTGGCATAATGCCTAGCACACAGTAGGTGTTACACAAATGTTTTGTTATTGTTGTTCAATTTTGTCTGACTCTTCATTACCCCATTTAGAGTTTTCTTGGCAAAGATACTGCTATTTCCCTCTCCACTTCATTTTACTGATGAGGAAACTGAGGCAAACAAAGTGAAGTGCTACAGCTAATAAGATTCTGAAGCTGGATTTGAACTCATGAGTCTTCCTGACCCCCAGCCCAGTTCTCTATCCATTGCACCACCTAGCTGCCCCCACATAAATATTAGGTATTATTTTGACTTTTGACCCTTTCAATACTGACATCCTTTGAGGAAGATTGACTACAGTGACTGAGTTAGTTAAGCTCCAAGTTCCAGATATGATCTTTCCATCTCTGGATGACAACTGAGGCTATTTCTATATCTGACTTAGTCATTTTTTCCCACTGAATCAATGAACCGAACCAACCTGTTGTCCTACTGTTTCATGTAGTATTGGGACACCATTCTGTTGAAGATGTCAGCAATGAGTGAGTGAGTCAGTCAATAAGTACATATTTGGTGTCTCTCATGTGCCAAGCACTGGGGATGCACCGAAAGGCTCTTGAGCAGCTCCCAATCTAGTGTCATCATTTGTTAAATGCAAAAGGCATCCTGGAAAGAGTGATGGACTTGAAATCAGAGGCTCTGAGTTCAGATCCCAGATCTGCTCCCTCTGTGATATGAGCAAATCACCCCCCCCCCAGCCCCCCCCCCACACTTTTGGAATAAATAAATGAATGAATGAATTGAATAAAATTTTAAAT
>NW_025379363.1:0-4454 GCF_016433145.1 Gracilinanus agilis
AGAGAGAGAGAGAGAGAGAGAGAGAGAGAGAGAGAGAGAGAGAGAGAAAGAGAGAGAGAGAGAGAGAGAGTGTGTGTGTAAGATCCTGGTGGTACTAATGATTTCTTGGGTACCACCATGAATCTGGTCTCTTCTTCCTCCTCTCTTCATACTGAGCTGCCTATGTATCCAAATTATATGGAAACAAAATGAATCATCTCTAATTGTATTCCTGTTCATAACAGAAGAAGAGTGAGTTTGACAGCTTTGGGGAATGATCTTCCAGAGGTTTAATATGTCCTTCCTTCTCCAGCTACTAGATTAACTAGTTAGTAAAGCAATTGATGATCAGGAGAGCAGACAGGTTGATAGAAGTTTTTGGTTTTTTGCTGTCAGCATTTTAACTCTTCATTTCCCCTAGCTACCACTTACAGGTCATCAGAGATCATGATAGTTGGGGAAAGGGGCAGCTAGGTAGTACAGTTAGAACACCAGGTCTAGAGTCAGGAGGACCTGGGTTCAAATCTGGCCTCAGATATTTCCTGACTGTGTGACCCTGGGCAAGCCACTTAACCCCAATTGCCTAGCTCTTGCTACTCTTCAATCTTAGAATTGATATTAAGACAGAGGGAAGGGTTGGGAAAAAAAGAAATCTTAGCTGGCATGTCAGTTGGGGAAGGCTTGAGATGGAAATATGTACTTATGGGATCTTTAGTGTTTTCTCATCTTATGTACAACACCTTTGTTGCCATGTGATCTTGGTGAGTCATCTTCTCTCAGTCTCAATTTCTTCATCTGTCAAATGGCAATAATAATATACTTCCTGCCTGCCTCATAAGGTTGTTAGTATATACACTAATATATCACCACCATAATTATTACATGAGATAATATGTTTGACAACACTTTGTAAACTGCAAGAGGCTGTATAAATGTGAGATCTTGCTTTTATTAAATCACATTAGCTCCTTGGACCTTCATTTTCTCATCTGTAAAGTGGGGATGATATTGCCATGAAACCTCCTGTGACAATGCCGGCCCAGAATGATGTCTCCTTTCTATAAACTATTGCCTCTCAGGCTGGCTATGGGAGAGGAAGGAGAGAATAACATATGTGGCAGTGCCTTAGAAAGCATAAACTGGTACATGAATGAACGTGCAGTTCTATTGTTATTTTTATTATTATTAGGCTACCATTCTTTCTATTAGACCTTGAGACGTCAAGAATATGGTGCATTTTTTAGGCTGTCTTATAGTCTAAGGCTTTTTCTCCCATTGAAGCTAATTAGAGAGGATTTGTCTCTGAGTTACACCTATAAAAAATGCTGAGCTCCCCAGTGCTTAAGCCTCAGCCTGTGCTTCTGCTTCTTCCTTTTAACTTGATGATGTTTTATTTTATTTATTTTTTATTTTCTTTGTTATTGGAGAGGAAACAAGAACCTGGCTCCAGAGTTATGCATCCATCTCCCCTGATGGCTAAGTCCGCTTTCCCTATGGTTCTTATACAGCATAATAAAATGGGAGAAACATGGCTGAACTCATTTTGGTATTATAAGGTTCTTAGTAGCAGTGGGGGGAGGAGTTGTCTAACTCATAAATTCTGTCCTCTTTCCTGAGCCGACAAAAGGCAGTCAAAGATCCCTGCTTCATCAGCCTCACCCTTAATGATTTTATTATAAATCTATTTCCTCAGGAGGAGGAGGTATGAGCTCATTAGTGGGAGGAGGAGGACATGGCCATGAGGTGAGCCAGCCTTCTCCCAAAGGACACACTGATCTTAGAGTGCTTTCCTTCTAAATAATGCCAACCTAGGGAGGCAGGCTATCTTTGCCCCATGCGGACATGAAAAATCAAGGACCAAACTGTACTTATGCCTGAAATTCTTAGGTGCAGAGAAGCCAGGAATCTGGAGTAGCCCATTAATAACTCCATCCTATTAATGACTCCATCTTCCTGGAGTAGTTCTTTACTAATGGCTGTCAAGTTCTCCTCTGACAAAGATGATATAGCTGTGGACTCCATTTGGAGTCAAACATCTGGTTGGAGATGGCAAAATCTGGCCCACAGTCCAGGCAGGTCCAACAATCCAGATGTTTGGTTCTATATGGTCTAAATGTCTAGACTTTTTTTTAATTTTAAATTTCTTTATTTAATTAATTAATTTAGAACATTTTTCCATGGTTATAGGATTCATGTTCTATCCCTTCCCTTCTTCTACCCTCTCCCATAGTTGATGCACAATTCCATTAGGTTTACACGTGTCATTGATCAAGACTTATTTCCACATTTGTGCTAGCGTGCTCATTTTGAGTCAATATCCCTAATTATGTCCCCATCCTCCCATATGATCAGGCAGTTGTTTTTCTTCTGTGTTTCTACTCCCACTGTTCTTCCTTTGAATGTGGATAGTGTTCTTTCTCAAAGGTTCCTCATAGTTGTCCTGGATCAGATTTGCATTGCTGCTAGTAGAGAAGTCCATTACATTTGATTTTACCACAGTGTATCTGTCTCTGTATAATGATCTCCTGGTTCTGCTCCTTTCACTCTGCATCAATTCCTGGAGGTCATTCCAGTTCACATGGAATTCCTCCAGTTCATAATTCCTTTGAGCACAATAGTATTCCATCACCAACTGATACCACAATTTGTTCAGCCATTCCCCAATAAAGGGCATACTCTCGTTTTCCAGTTATTTGCCACCACAAAGAGCATGGCTATAAATATCTTTGTACAAGTCTTTTTCCTTATGATCTTTTTGGGGTATAAACCCAGCAGTGGCATGGCTGAATCAAAGGATAGGCAGTCTTTTAGCACTCTGGGCATAGTTCCAAATTGCCATCCGGAATGGTTGGATCAGTCCACAACTCCACCAGCAGTGCATTAATGTCCCAATTTTGGGTCTAGGATTTTTGTATGACCTTCTATGTTTTAATTCTGATCTTAATCATGGTGTATATAGCCCCTTTCAGAACCTGTTGAGCTCAGGGCGTGTGAGTACATGTTTGCATCTCAGTGTGCACATATGAGGATAAAGCTATTTTCCCCCAGCTTGGACATGCTCTCAGACATTTTCAGACTGGAGAGAGGTTGTTATCATCATGGTTGTTGTTGATTGTCCTTTAATTTCGAAGAGGATTAATGATATTGTGGGGTGATGCCTTGATTTGAATGTGACTTAGATTTTAAGTTGAGGAAGAGTTGTATAGTCATCAGCTGTTTTTCGTCTTGCCCAGTAGACTTCGGTGACTGGAAGGGAAAGTGAGGCTGATGATTTTGTGCAAATCTGCCTCACTTCAATTCAGTTTACACACAAGTCAAGATATCACCCAGATTGTGATATCACTGGTCCTCTTTGGAATGAAGGAGGAAAAACCAAGAGGCAGTGTTACAAAAATTCAGAGAAGGAAGAGGTCTGCATGATTATTAAATAAACTATCCACTCTAATGATAATAACCTCCATTATTATTCAGTACAGCATTTTAGATTTTGCAAATTTTGTTTTGCAAAAATAATTTTCGCAAAGCACCATAAGTGCTTTATCTCCTTTGAGTCTCAAAAAAGAAATGAGGTAAATACAAAAAGTAATATTTTTTTACAGATAAGAAAATTAACATTCAGAGAGGATAGGGAAGTATCTGAGAGTCACACAGCTAATAGTTATTAGATCAGGATTTGAACCCAGGTATCCTTGACCAATCTCTCCACAATGGGAATAGTGCCAAGCTAACTGGTACTAGGTGTGGACAGAACTTATAACTTTGACTTAATTAGCTCTTTGTTCTAACCAGTGATTCCCAGATTGGGCACCACCACCCCTTGGTGGGTGCTGCAGTGATCCAAAGGGGCAGTGATGTCCATAGGTGCATTTATCTTTCTTATTAATTGCTATTAAAATTAAAAAAATTAATTTCCAGGGGTTCTAAGTAATATTTTTTCTGGAAAAGGGGCAATAGGCCAAAAAAGTTTGGGAACCACTGGTTCTAACCATCTAAACAGGTTTGCCCAGAGTCAGAGCTTGTACCATTCTTGTAAATATTCTAATGACTTCTGTTAATGATATAAGAAAAATTGAACTTGAAGTCATAAGGCCCTATATTCCTGTGATGCTTTATCCTTAAAAGAATCTACATACATTACCTCATTGATTCTAACAACTGACCTGAATAGTAGACAGGGTAGGATTTTTATTCCCATTTTACATATGAGTAAATTGAAGCTCTCAATAGGGAAGTGACTTGCTCAAGGTCACCCAGGGAATCATTAATAAGTAGAACAAAGATTAAGAATGAAGTTTTTGTCCCCCAGTCCAAGCACTTAGGAAGTTCCTTCATTTTCTTTCTCCCTCCCTCTTCTTCCTTACTTCCTCCATACCTCCTTTCCCTCCTCCCTCTCTCTTTCCCTTCTTTCCTTCCTTCCTGCCTCCTTCCATTTCTTTCTTCCTTCCCTTCCTTCCTTTTTTTGCTCCTTCCTTCCT
>NW_025379364.1:0-3594 GCF_016433145.1 Gracilinanus agilis
GTGGGTGCTGCAGCAATCCAGAAGAGCAGTGATGGCCACAGGTGCATCTATCTTTCCTATTAATTGCTATTAAAATAAAAAAAAACTTAATTTCCAGGGCGCTAAGTAATATTTTTTCTGGAAAGGGGGCGGGAAACTAAAAGGGGAAGATGGGGATGGGGAAGGTACCCAGAAGAGGAGTAAGATGGTGAAGACCAAAATTGGGGTAACTGGTGGGAAATGGGGAGAAAACTGTACTGGAGCCTTTTTTTTTTTAATCTTAAATAGAGGAAGGTGCTATTATATTCAGAACCAGCTTGGGTGGCTCAGTGAATAGAGTGCTGGACCTGAGTCAGAATAGACCTTAGTTCAAATATGACCTCAGACATTTCCCAGCTGGGAGTCCCTGGACAAGTCCCTTAACTTCTGCCTGACAAAAGGATTCACTGGAAAAGGAAATGGCAAACCACTCTGGAACCCTTGCCAAGGAAACCCAGACACAGCTGAACAATGCTGAAGCTACTCTAATCTTGATTTTACATCTGAGTAAAATGGGGTTGACAGAGAGCTAAGTGACTTACTCAGGGTCAAACATCCAGTAAGTGATTGAGGCTAGGTTTGGACTTGTCTTCCTGACACTCAAGTTCCCCATTTCATCCCGTGTCACCTCGATGCCTTTAATCATCATCATCATCATCATCATCATCATCATCATCATCATCATCATCATCATCACTGTTATTCCTATCACTCCCCAAACCACCCTGGGCTGAGTGGGGAGCTCTGAGTTCTAATCCTGACTCTTCCGGTGCAAAGGCTCTTTGGGACTTTGGCCTGGCTCCTCCCTTCCCGGGTCTGCCTCCCCGCTCCGCCACTGGCCAGTCGGGAGGTCCCGGGGCCTGTTTACTTCTGGCCTGAGCGCTGCTTCCCGTGTCTTCGAGAAAAGCCGCCTCATCTGCTTTGCCGGGGCTCCTCCGGCATCAAACGGCTCTTACAAAACACGCTGACGAGCTTAATGGCAACGATTCAGCAACATCCAGATTGAATTTCCCCGGAATACACAGGGGGCTTCAAAACGAAGGCAAAAGGCCTTGGCACAGGCCAGCCTGGATTCGGATGAACCCAGAATGTTTGAAAAATAGTTCAAGATGTTTTGACAGAGCCAGGATGGCCGCCTGTGGGCTCCCCCTCCCTCTTGCCTCTGCGGGCCGGGGGCCAAGGCAGCTCTGGGTGGGTTTTCCCCCTCCGAGTGGGATCCTTCAGCCTCCCTGTCCTCCAGGGGAGGCTGCCTCGCCTTCCACTTTGCCCCTTCTCGAAAGCCGCTGCCTCCACGAGTCTGAAAGTCCCAAACGAAGCCGAGCGTTTGCCAGAGGCACGCAGGCCCGGCCGGGCCACGGGGCCATCTTTTTCCCAACCTGCCATGCGGGCCTCCAGAGGAGTCAGTGAATCCCCTGCAGATGCCCTTCACCCTGCCTTAAGGGGGCCGAGGCTCTCCCAGGCTCAGCCCGAGCAGCCCGAGCACAGGCAGGGAAAGCCCAGAAATACGGGGGCTGCTCCCAAGGAGGGACCCAGGGCTTCGCTGGGGGGTGGCTCCGGGAGAGCCGGGAGGTGTTGGGCCGAAGAGCCTTGAGGTGGGGATCGGCCATCCCGCAGGATCCCCCCGAGGCCGCCAGGGAGGAGGCTTTAGCGGGGAAAGGCAGAGAGAGGGCCCATCGTCTCGGCTTCTTTGGGTGTGCACGGACTGGGGCCACTGCTCTGCCCTTTGGGGTGATCCTCTGGGAGCCCTCAGCTCCCTTCAAGGCCCAGCTCAAGCCTCGCCTTCAGCATGGAAGCTTTTTGAGCCCCCTCCCCATATTAGTGCCCCCCCCAAGCCTTGCTCTGTTTAAATAGAAGCTCCTTGAGGGCAGGCCCTGCTGTGCTTTGGGCTTGGCATGCTCAGGGCCTTTCCCCCAAATGACCAAATGAGAGAGCACACAGTAGGGGCTTAATAAATGCCCTTCCCTGCCCCCCTTTCCCTTTTAAGACCTGAGCTCTCGGGGCCTGCGGATGATCCCAGAAGGGGCTCCCGCTGAAGGACGACATCTTGAGGACTTTAGAACCTTGGCGAGTCGCCTGGGAGCCTGCGAGGGCCCATAGAAGAGGAATTTGAACCCTGCTCTTCCTCCCTCAGAGGCCAGGCAGGCCCAGCAGCAGGAATCTAGCAAAAACTCATCCAGTTGAATTGATTTTGGTTGTTGAGTCCCGGCCAGCTCATTAGAGAAGATGAGAAAGTGGGGGCAGGGAAGCGGGTGCTCCCCAGTCACCGGGCCCTGGAAGGAGCCTTGCCTGGGACCCAGGAGACCTCCGTTCAAGTTTCAAGAATCCCGTGGCCTGAGGCAGTGAATGGCTTAATGAATGAGAGTCAGGCCTAGAGAAGGGAAGTCCTGGGTTCAAATCCAACCTCAGCCTTGTGACCCTGGGCAAGTCACTGGACCCCCATTGCCTGGCACTTGCCACTCTTCTGCCTTGGAGCCAATACACAGTACTGATCCTAACACAAGGAAAGGGTTTTAAAGGGGGAGAAGGAACTTGGGAGAGGGTCTCCGGGGAGGCTCGGCTCTCCCCCCTCGGCCAGAGAAGTGCAGCGTCGGCAGCTCGCCATCCTCGGGTCCCCCCCCTCCTCCTCCATGTTCAGGGCCTCATGGTTGAGCCCGTGTCTTACTGGCGGACCCGGCAAACGCCAGCACACGGCAGAGGTTTGGTCCTGCTGGCTGGATAATGATGGAATAAAAAGAACTTTGGGGCAATCGGCATTTTGGGTACTCTGTTCTCTGCCCTCTGGGCGCCGCTGGGCCTCGGTTTCTCCATCTGTAAGCTGGGGGATGATGGGAAGGCAAAGGAAGAAATGCAGAAGCAGGAGATCAAGTGGGAGGGTGAGACTGCAGCAAGATAAACATCTTTAAGGGCTCGAGGATGGCTGGATCCAGTGAGCAGCCCCACTTTGCCAGGCCTGATGGCTCCTGGCACCCCCCCAGCCCCATCGGGGATGGCCTCAGCTGCCCAAGGCCAGGGTTGGCTCTTCTTACTGATGCTGCCTTTCTTTCCTCTTCCAAAAGGGAAGGAGGGAGACGGGGGGGGGGGGGGGTAGAAAATATGCTGTTCTGGTCAGTGAAAAAAATCCAAGTTAATTTGCTGAACTGCAATGCAAGAGCCCCTGTTCTTCTCCGTCCTCTGAGCCTGCCTCTCCCGGCCAGCATCCTCGGGGCCCTCATTCCCCCGCGAGCCCTTCTCCCTCCCAGCTTCATTCCAGGGCTGGCTCTGGCCCGAGGCAGGGTGTGGTCATCCCTCGGAGGTCAGCCCCCAGCTAGGCCTTGAGCTTCCCTCTGTCCATCCATGAAAGCCCTCAAGCTCCTCGGACATCCGGGCAATTGAGGGAGAGCCGCCCATCCAGCAGTTCTCTGGCAACATCCAGCCCAGCAGAAGAAAACTTTCCACTGTCCCTTCGCAATTTCCCGAGCACCGCACATCCCCGGCCCGGCAGTCAGGGTGAATCGCAGGAGATGGAAGCCAAGTTCTGAGGAGAGAACCCGGGCCCTCCTCCTCTTCCTCCTCCTCCTCTTCGTCCTCCTCCTCCTC
>NW_025379365.1:0-4510 GCF_016433145.1 Gracilinanus agilis
TTAGTTCTTTCCTTCCTTCCTTCCTTCCTTCCTTCCTTCCTTCCTTCCTTCCTTCCTTCCTTCCATCCTTCCTTCCTTAGTTCCTTAGTTCCTTCCTTCCTTCCTTCCCTTCTTCCTTCTATCCCTATTGGGGATAATAATAGCATCTACCTTCTAGGGTTATTGAGAAGATCAAATAAAATAAGTGTAAAGCACTTAGCACAGTGCTTTACTGTGCCCATATTAAGTGTTATATATAAACGTTAGCTATTGTTATTATTATTCTTTTAGACACTACTTTAGGATTCAGACAATCTCTGGATACATCAAAAGGTAGGCTAAGGAGATAAGATCAGTGTTCTCCAACTACATAGCCTGAATTCCTGTTAGTATTACGTATCTGTCAATAACAAAGTTTAAGTGCTTCTGTGTTATATTTTGGGTAGGAAGAAAAAACCCTCAAGTTCCCTACATGGGAATAAGCAAGATAAACTAGAATTTTTTTTAAATTTTCAATTAATTTTTTTATTATTTTGCTGTCAGATCTCTGGATAAGGAAAGAATTTATGACAAAACAAGAGATAGAATTGCTGGAAGTAAAATGAATAATTTTAATTACATTAAATCAAAAAGGGTTTGCATGAACAAATCCAATGCAGCTAAGATTAGAAGGGAAGCAGAAAACTGGGGCAGGCAGTTTTCAGAAGAAGAAATCAAAGCTATCTATAGTTACATACAAAAATGTTCTAAGTCACTATTGATGAGAGAAACATAAATTAAAGCAACTCTGAGGTACCACCTCACAACTATTAGGTTGGTTAATATGACAGAAAAGGAAAAGTACAAATATTGGAAGGTATGTGGGAAAACTGGGACACACTAATGTTCTGCTGGTGGAGTTGTGAACTGATCCAGCCATTCTAGAAAGCAATTTGGAACAATGCCCAAAGGTCTATAAAACTGTACTCTTTGTCCCAGCAATATCATTACAAGGTGTGTATTCCAAAGAGATTTTTAAGAGGGGAGGGAAGGGAAGGATCTATAAGTATAAAAATATAGACATTCTTTTTTGTGGTGGCAAAGAATTAGAAACCTGGATAGGGGCCAACAATTGTGAAATGCTGGAACAAGTTGTGGCATATGATTGTGATGGAAAACAATTGCACTTTCAGAAATGATGAGCGGGATGCTTTCAGAAAAACCTGGAAAGACTTATATGAACTGATGCAGGGTGAAATACACAGAACCAGGAGAGCATAGTACACAGTGATAGCAATATGGTGGAATGATCAACTGTGAAAGACAGCTATTCTCAAGACAAAGACTGCTTTTCACCTCCAGATGCAGAGAGTCTCAATGCAGATTGAAGAATACTTTAAAATTTTTTCTTGTTTGTTTGTTAGCTTGGTTTTGGCCTGTGTTCTTTTACAACATGGCTAATGTGGAAATATGTTTTTTTCATGACTATACATCTATAAGTCATATCAAATTGCTTTCCTTCTCCAGGAAAAGGGATGAAAAGGAGGGAGAGAATTTGAAATTCAGAATTATTTTTTTAATGTTTAAAAATTGTTTATTCAATAAAATTGTATTATACAATAATCTCTTCCACGTCATGACTTTCCCTACCATTGGGGAATATATTGAAGTCAGCATAAGAAATTAATTGGGAATTTGGAGGGAGTTTTGCAGAAGTCACAGTCAACATTTGAAAGCCAGCAAATGACACAGAAAAAATTTAGATATTCAAAGATGTATACTTAACCCCAAATTTACAATAAGGCATTGTAATCGCCCCATAAAAGAGAATTAAAATTAAAATAAATTAAACAAATAAAATAAATAAATAGACAAGCAAACAAACAAATAGATAATTAAATAAAGGATTCAAGCATCTTCTCTGATGCAAAGGAAGGTACAAAAAATTTACACTGATTTTCCACATTGTGGAGGTGCGATGCTCCTAACCGCAACAATGTGGAAGGGATAATTATAATCGATAAATATACAAATTTAAAAAAATTTAAAGTATACTTTTATTTACTTCATTAAATATTTCCTAATTACATTAAATTTAACATTCATTTTTTAAAATTCTGAATTCCAAATCTTTTCCCTCCCTCTCTCCTGCTCCTCCCCATACTTGAAGAAGACAAGCAATGATATTGATTATACATGTGAAGTCATGCAGAACATACTTCTATATTAGCTGTGTTTCAAAAGAAAGCACACAAAAAGAGAAAAATAAAGTGAAAAAGTATGCTTCAATCTGCACCCAGAATGAACTAGAAATTTTAACAAAAGGAGGCAAATTTGACTTCATAGCTATCATTGCAACCTGGAGAGATGAACTCCATGACCAAAATATGACTCTCAAAGAGTGATTTGGAATCAAAAGAAACACAATAAGTGAAAGTAAAATAAGTAAAAACTGGCTCGCTTCCAGATCTCCGTCTGTCTTTTCCAATACATCACAAAAGACTTTGCCAGGGCCTCACTGAAATCAAGGTCTGTAACATTCCCCTGACTTACCACCAGTCCAATAACACTGCCAAAAAAGGACATGTGGTTAATCTGGCAGAGCTTTTATTCTTTTTTTCAAAAAAAAAAAAAAGGAAAGGAAAGGAAAGGAAAGGAAAGAAGAGAAGAGAAAAGAGAAAAGGAGAGAAAAGGAGAGAAAAGGAGAGAAAAAGGAGAGAAAAGGAGAGACAAGAAGAGGAAAGGAAAGAATTTAACTCTAAATAGCAACAAAACCAAATAAACACATACTTATACCTATTTATATATCCAAATGAAGTCCTGTGGATGATGCATGTTGTAAAGCATATCCGTCCCTCTTCAAGTGTTTCCTCATATTTTTTGTTTTCTTCTTCTCTGTATTTATGAAAGCCTTTTTCTTTGCTATAGTAGAATCATGGTCAGTCTACAGCTAAGTCCCAATTAGTGCAAATAAGGAATTTCCCCCTGACTGGTCACATTATCTCCATTTTCACTATATAGTTCCATTGGGTTGGAACCAATTACCCTGTTTTACATAATTGTCACTCTGAATAGGGCAAATTTAAATACATGTGGCTACTTCATGGGGATTGTTGTTCGCAATAATTGGGACCTCACTGTCCATCCATTCCTGTCTTCCATTTCTTTGCTCTTTGTTTCACCTCTTTTTTAATTCCTTCATAGTCATCGTATTGACCATTATAATGCCATTGTAATATTCTATTACATTAATATATTATATATAATGAATATTCTACTAGATTATAGCATAATACATAAAGTGCTATTTTATATATAATGAACTATTCTACTAGATTATAATATAATACATGGAGCATTATTATATATATAAAATGTAGTATTCTATTACATTAATATATTATGGTGTAGTCACCAACTATTAAATATTTAGCTTAGTTCCAAATTTTTGAAATCACAAATAATGTAAAATAATAAACATAATAATAGCTAGCATTTATATAATACATTAAAGGTTTTTAAAATTAATTTTTAAAACTCATCTAATTATTAAATATTTAGGTTAGTTCCAATTTTTTGAAATCACAAATAACGTAAAATAATAAGCATAGTAATAGCTAGCATTTATATAATACATTAAGATTTTTTAATAATTAATTTTTAAAACTCTTATCTTCTGTCTTAGAATCGACATTAAGTATTGGTTCCAAGGCAGAAGAGTGGTAATGGCTAGGCAACTGGGGTTAAGTGATTTGCCAAGGGTGACACAGGTAGGAAGCATCTGAGACCAGATTTGAACCCAGGACCCATGCTCTCTATCCACTGAGCTACCTAATTGCCCCTTGCTTTAAGGTTTACAAAGCATGTTACAAGTATTATACTATTTGATCTCCAAAACAACTTTGATAGGTACTATTATTATCCCCATTTTGAGAAAACTGAGGTAGAGATTAAGTGACTTGACTAGGGTCACACAAATAAAAAATGTCTGAGTTCAAATTTGAACTCAGGTCTTCCTGACTAAGTCTATTCACAGTTCCACCTATATTTCTTCTATTTTTTATTTATATAATATTCATATGGTAAATTTCCAATAATGGAATTAAGCCAAAAGTATATGTCAGGAGCATCTAGGTGGCTCCATGGATTGAGAGCCAGGTCTAGAGACAGGAGATCCTGGATTCAAATTTGACCTTGACCCCTGGGCAAGTCACTTACCCCATCCCACCCCCACCCCCCACTGCCCAGCCCTTACCATTCTTCTGCCTTGGAACTAATACACAGAATTGATTCCAAGATGGTAGGTATGTCTATTTTTGTGACTTTTGTTGTATCTATCCCCACAGATTGCCCTTCAAAAAGATTCTACTGATTTATAATTCCAGCAACAAAATTCTCATGGACCTGTTTCTCCATAGCCATCAGAATAGATTTTTGTCACCCTTAGCTTTTCCAATTGTATGGTTATGAAAATAGTGCTTAAGAGCATTTAATTAATATAATTTATAATATAATATATAAAATATAAAAATAATTAAAATTAAAAAATAAT
>NW_025379366.1:0-9076 GCF_016433145.1 Gracilinanus agilis
CATAGATAAACAGACATGTACAAAAATATTTATAGCTGCGCTTTTTGTGGTGGCAAAAAACTGGAAAAGGAGGGTATGTCCTTCAATTGGGGAATGGCTGAACAAACTGTGGTATATGCGGGTGATGGAATACTATTGTGCTAAAAGGAATAATAAACTGGAGGAGTTCCAGGCGAACTGGAGAGACCTCCGGGAACTGATGCAGAGCGAAAGGAGCAGAGCCAGAAGAACTCTATACACAGAGACTGATATACTGTGGTAAAATTGAATGTAATGGGCTTCTGTACCAGCAGCAATGCAATGACCCAGGACAACTCTGAGGGATTTATGGTAAAGAATGTTACCCACATTCAGAGGAAGGACTGCAGGAGAGGAAACATATAAGAAAAGCAACTGCTTGAACGCATGGGTCGGGGCGGACATGATTGAGGGTGTGGACTCGAAACTACCACACCAATGCAACCACCAACAATTGGGAAATTGGTCTTGATCAAGGACACATGACAAAACCAGTGGAAATGTGCGTCGGCCATGGGTGGGGGGAGTGCGGGAGGTGAAGGGGAAAGTAGGAGCATGAAACATGTAACCATGTTAAAAATGATTATTAATAAATGTTAAAAAATTAAAATTAAAAAAAAAACAATGTAAATAGAGATGCCTGTTCTACAACAGGGAACTAAGTAGATATGGAGCACAATAATCTTTCAGATGGCATCCAGTTTTGAATTTCTAAGACCTAATGGTCATAGTCTAAAAAATAAAAAACATTTTCAAACAAAAGCAAAATGAGGCCTAACATGTTTATTAGTATGGGAGTGGGGAAAGGTAAAACAGAGTGATTTAAAATAAATAATGCTTCAATGAAGAACATTTTACTCCTATAATAAAAGGAATTGGGCAAGTAGGTGGCACAACGCATAAAGTACGTAGCCTACAATTAGTAAGATTTGAGTTCAAATGAGGCTGTAGACACTTATTAGCTGTGTGGTTCATGGCAAGTCACTTAACCCTGTTGGCTTCAATTTCCTCACCATCTAAAATTATGTGGAGAATGAAATGGCACACCTCTCCAGGATTTCTGCCAAGAAAATCACAATGGGGTTAAAAAGAATCTGATCCAAATGAAAATGACTAAACAACAAAAGATAAATGGATTTAGCTAATAGAAACAAAAACATGTAGTAGTTTGGTTAAGAAAGGAGAAAAGGGAAAGAAAAATAGTAAGTCAATTTTTGTCATGAAGGCAAAATTAATAAGTATATACTAGGACTCAGTGGAAAACAGATGGCTAATTGATTTTAATCACACTCATCGGGTTTGAGCATCAATGCCTGTCTTGTTTTCCTGCTCTCACTAAAGACAGTTACTTCTCCTCTTCCTCTGTTTTCTGAACTACTACTACTTCTCAGGAATGGACTCCATGCATAGACTCTTCCACTTCCTTGATTTAAGTCTTGCCTCTAGCTAGAGGTTTCTTCCTAAGAAATACCATTCTGTCTCATAACTCTCTCTTATCATGGGTGCTACCAAATTATTAAATTCAGAGGATCAGAGATTTGGAGTTGATCGTTTAATTCAGTATTCTTTTTATATATGAGAAAACTGAGACCCAGAGAAGTTTAATAATTTTAATGAATGTAAATTTCTTGAAATAATCAACAACATGAAGATATTCAAATGAAGCATCAAGGAGAAGATGTAGAGGGAACAGAGAGTATATGCATATATACATGCATACATTATACATATGTGTATGGGTATATGCTGGACAAAGGAATAAACAAATAAAGAGAATTCTGTATTAGAAACTTTACCTTCTATGAGAGAACAAAAAGGAATGTTTCTAGGTCTTTTTTTTAGATATAGCAACAGAAAGATAAATAAGAAGGAAATAATATCTCTAAATAAAATATTGGTGAGAAAAAAACAAACAAAAGAAAAACAATCTGGATTTTAAATCTCAAGTTAATAATTGAATAGAATTAAGGATTTAATCTGTGGTTTCATTTGAAAGTGACTTTACATTTACCATGAAATGATGCCTTTCAAGATTAAATGGGAATTTATACTTATTTTTCTGTGCCATATCTATTGTCGAGGTGCTAAGGTAAGAAGAAATTAAAATATGTGCAGAAATATAAAATAATTCCTTTATATTAATTAAGAAAATGTGACAAACAAAAAGCTATGAATAGACAGTTTTTGGATGATGAATTCAAAGCTATATAAAAATTATATGAAAAAGGTATAAATCATTATTGATCAAAGAAATGGAAATTAACTCTGAGATATCATCTCAAACTTATCTAATTGACTAAATGATAAAAGGGCAAAATGCCTCATATTGAAGAGGATAAGGGACATTAATACCTTGTTAGTGGAACTGGGAGCTGATCCAATCATTTTGGAGAGCAATCTGGATTCATTCTCAAATAGTTATAAAACTATGTATACCTTTTGACCCAGCAATACCATCATTGGGTTTATTTTCTCAGTTGATCTTTTTGTGGTGGCAAAAACTGGAAATTGAAGGGATACTCATCATTTGGGGAACTGTGAAACTGTAGCATATGAATGTAATAGAATACTGCCATTCTTCAAGAAATTAAAAACAGGCTAATTTTGGAAAATACATGGATAGATCTACATGAAATTATGAAGAACAAATCAAGCAGAATCAAGAGAAAATTACATATAGCAACAAATATTTTTTGAAAAAAAGACATGAATTTTCACCTCCAGAAAAAGAACTGATAAATAGAAATAAGTAAGAAATAGCTTGTGTATATGTATCTATGTACATATCTATATCTATATGTCAAATAATGCCCAATACTCTCTCTAATGGATGGAGGAGAAGAGGGAAGGAATTAATTGAATTTAAAAGTAAAAAAAAATTAATTACTTAAGAATATGATATGAACCCAAATACATACAAAAAAGTTCTAAAATGAGTTTCTCAAACCTATTTTAGAGTCTCTCTCTCTCTCTCTCTCTCTCTCTCTCTCTCTCTCTCTCTGTCTCTCTCTCTCCATATATATATATAAAAACTAAAAAGTAAAAAAGAATATAAGGAATTTTCACAGTAGGTATTGATACATTATTATAACTCTTAGATAAATTGCCATTTATCTTTTACTTTCTTTACTCTTCCATTGTCCAGGCCAATCTTCCCTTTTTAATGAATTATTTTTCATATTTGTCATTAATTTAGCTATATATTATTTGATTTTCCAACATGTAATGCTTACCATAGTGACCATTTGTTGACTATTTTTTTTGTCAGTTTAATTGAAGCTTTCTTTTTCAATTCACAGATGGCTTGTAGCATTAGCAAAACTTTTAGAGACTGGGTGCCCAAACTACACCTTCTAGCTGCCTGTGAGCCCTCTACTTTACCCCAGAGAGCAGAGGGAGGAAGTGCTCGCATTGTGCTGCTGGACAGAGGGCCAGGGCATGTGAAAAATATCCTCAAGCATGGTGGAGAGGGGGACTGGAGCAGCCCCCTCCAGCATGCCAGGGCACCTGTGCCACATCTTCACTACTACTGACTTCAAATGAATTGCCATATCTATTAAATTACCGATTGTTCTTTCTTCCTTGCCCAGTTGAAGAGCTGAATAGTTCACTTAATTTTCTCCATTAATTTTCTCTAGTGTAAGCAACATGTGTCTTCTTTTCAACAAGATAAATATGGAAATATGTATTATTTGATAACACTTGTCCAACATATATCCTATGAGGAGTAAGAGTTGGGAGAGAACATGGATTGGAAGATGTCATAAAATAAGTGTTAAAATTATAACCATGTAATCTGGGGGAATTTTTTTAAATGAAAAGTATTGAAGTATATGCTTATGTTGAAGAGTTAGGAGGAAGCTTATAGAGAGTTGTTTGAGAAGTCAGAAAATGCTGGGTTTAAATTTTAGTTCTGAACTGCTGACATATGTCTTCTGTATTTCTTTAGTAAATAGAAGGTCATCTCCAAACAATGATAAGGCATCCAAGTTTTTAGATTTTTAGTATATATTATAGTTCAAATTAATGTCAGCACACAGCTAGCAAAATTTAGCTAATAGTGAAAAAGTTGCAAATTTAGTTAGGAAAAAATTCTGACTAATGTTGAATATTAGAAGCACATATAGAAATTTATATTACTGTCATTACTAATTTAATAGTATTTATAAGAGAACCAATTAATATTTCAGTTTTAAGAAAAATATTTCCCAAAGTCCAATTAAGAAATATTACCTTTTGAAGATTCACTAAATAAACTTGGACAATAATATTATACAATATGGAGGCACCTATGTAGCATTGGGGAAAGAGCACTAGGCCTGAAAGCTAGAGTACATGGGTTCAAATTTGATTGCAGACACTCACAAGCAGTGTGATTTTGGGCAAATTGCTTAAACCCAGTTGTTTAGTTCTTGCCATTCATCTTTCTTAGAATTTATACCGAAGTAGAAAGTAATGGTTTAAAATGAAGATCATGCAGTATGTCTTGACTATTAAAAATCTACATGATCCCTCAGTTAATAATACATAAATTTTATATAGTGGAGTGTATGTTTTCATAGAAAGGGTCCTAAGTATTTTATGATTAAACACTGTTTTCATTTGACCTAAAAATTTTAAATGACTATTTGGATGAATCTATTTACTAGCGGTTTTCTCTTCTGCTATTGGGAATATATATGAAGACAATTTCTGCAACAATTCCCTTCCTCTTAATTTCAAGTGGCAAGTGAATAATGTTGGCAGATATGTAGATAGCTAACTGGGGCACACAATAGAGCACTGGGCCTGGATTCAGGATGAAACTGAGTTGAAAACCAGCCTCAGGCTCTTAGTAGTTGTGCGACACTGGAGAAATCACTTAATCTTTTATTATGCCTCAGTTTCCTCAACTGTAAAATGGAGATAAAATAACATATCACAAGTTGTTGTAAGGATCAAATGAGACAATAATTATAAAGCAATTAACACAGTGACTATCACACAGTAAAAGCTTAATACATGCTTGCTTCTTTCCTTGCTAGTCTCAGTTACAGTTTACTTTTCTTCCTGAAATATACTTTGAGAGGTTTGGAGATAACTATTTGGCAAGTCAGATATGTCGAATATCAAGTCAGGTATTTTTATTAAACCAATCAGGGAATACAAAATATTAAACAATTGGGTAGTTGTTTTCATAAGATAATAATTTATTCCTTCACTAGATATATCCTTCCAACAAACTATTTCATTGATATAGGTCAAATAGTTTGAATCTCAAGCAACTGTTTCTCATAAAGCATGGGAGAACATGGGGAGGAATATAAAGGGAGAAAAGAAAGACTGGGAACTCCACTGTTATTGCATTGTTGAAGTTATGAGCAACTCAAATATTTTTCTTCTTTAGAATATGCTTCTTTTCTCTTCACAGGTTTGTAAAGTAGATAAAATGAATTAATGTAGGTAAAATGCTTCAGAAATCTTAAAATGATATAAATATTATTTGCATAAAGGGAAAGGAAAGTCAAGGACAAGATCAAATTAGAGTTAAGTTATACAGTGGATATTAACAGAAAGATAAAACATGGTATTACTGATAAGAGAAAAGTAAATATATGTTGCCTTAAGTAGTAACTGATCGAATGTAAATAGTACTATTTAATGTCTTAAAAAGTAAATTTACTCACAAAAGAGTAAAGTAACTCAAAGAAACTCTTTTCCAGAGTTTGTTTTAATAACATTCCTAATTATCACTTTCTAATTGAAAAGTGTAAAATAAGATGAAAGAAGTTACACTTGCCCACAAACATAATTTCTGAATAATTTGCACAGCTAATTATTGGTTCATTGTCCAGACATGTGATTTCATTTGTGTATGAATCACATATTTAGAAATATTCTCCAAGGATATAAATATGAAAGACTTTTCATAATTTGTATTCTTAAAGCTCTTGCCAATTATAAATCCAGTACAATTTCAAAGGAAGAATGTGGGCCTAGGTCTTGACTTTAAGGACAAACTTTCAGAGAAAATTAGATACATATAGGAAGACTTGAGACAAACAATTTTATTGTACTGGTTCTGAAATATATTATGCCTGGGTTTTTCTTGCAGTATGCTTTTTTAACCTGAAATATTTTCCTTTGAAACTTTTGAAAATTGAAAGCTATTGAAAATATCACACTCTTCAGTAATCACTATGGTACTTGTCACCAGTGAAACAATTTAGGGATAATTACCTTGAATCACAAGATGTTTCATTTCAAAAGAGTTTTTAAATATCCTAGTTCAGAGAGCATGCTAGCATTCTTTTAATTTTGCAATCACATCAACTACTTTCATCACATGTCCTTCCTTTGTTCCTTTGTTCTTTCATTCCTTCATTTGTTCCTTCCTTCTTTCCTACCTCTCCTTTCACAGCTATTCCTTATCCCCTCCTCAGATGAGGAGTTCTCCACTTGGACTATACTTCCCAATATTCTTTATACAAGTCCTCAAACTCTTTCTTTGCCAGAGCATGTCTGAATACCTGGTTACAGAAACCATGCCTATATCTGCTACTATTGTCGTCATTAACTCATATTTGACTTTTCATGACCCTGTGGGCTGTAGCACACCAATGCAGTCTATGGGATTTTCTTGGCAATGCCTTTTCCATCCCAGTGGATTAAGGCAAATAGAGTTTAAATGGCTTGTCCGTGGTCACACAATTAGTGTGTGAGGTCAAATTTGAAGTCAGGTCTTCCTGACTCAAGGCCAGTTCTCTATCCACTGAGTCATCTAGGTGCCTCAACTTTATCTACATCCAATAAAAACAGATGCTATAATAGAGAAAAATCTACCTTCCAGACAATTTCAGGGACAATAAGGATTAGAGATGGGCTTTGGGGGAGAGCCTCTGACTCTAGTGCCAGTGATTTTTCCACTTATCTATGCTAACTGGATTAGTTTTATACAACGAAATACTGTGAATGCATTCATATATACGTATGCATATGAAACACAATTTTATATAACACAAATTTATATAATCATCAGTCAATAAACATTTATTAAATATCATTTACGTGCTAGGTAGGGACAGCTAGGTGGTGCAGTGGATAGAATATCAGGCCTGGAATCAGGAAGCCTTATCTTCATGAGCTCAAATCCAGCCTCAGACACTTTTAAGCTATGCCACCTTGGGGAAGTCACAACCCTATTTGCCTCACTTTATTCATTGGGAAAATGTACTGGGAAAGGCAATAGCAAACCACTGTAGGTACTTTACAAGAAAACACCAGATGTGATCACAAAGAGTCAGATACAACTGGAGAGACTAAAAAAACAACAACATGTCCAACGTAGTATGCTAAGCACTGATTAAACAAAAAGCAGGGAAAAATGATTCCTTCACTCAAAGAGCTTTCAATCTAATAAGGAAGACAAAAATCAAACAAGCTGCATGTAGGATAATTAGGAAATAATTAACAGGGATAAGGTCTAGAATTACAAGAGATAAGGAAAGGCTTCCTATGGAATGTGACATTTTGGTTGGAATTTAAAGGAATTCAGGGAAACCATTAGGTAGAGTTGAAGAAGGAGAACATTAGAGACGTGGTCCCAGCCAAAGAAAATGCCCTTAGCTGAGAAATGGAGTGTCTTTTTTGTGGAACGGGGACTTCATTATCACTGGTCTTGAGATTATGGTGGGAAGTTATGAAGGACTTTGAATGACAAAGAGAACATTTTGTATTTGAGCCTTGAAGCAATAGGGCAGAGGTCAGCAACATAAGGCTCTTTCTGCAGGAGCCATAAAGTCAATTTTTTTTCAGGCGCTGTTACAGGAGCGGCACTGTGAGCACTGTACGGCTCTCACGAAATTACATTTTAAAAATGTGGCATTTATGCTCTCACGGCCAAAAAGGTTGCCGACCCCTGCAATAGGGAATCATTGGAATTTACTGTGTGGGGTATCAGGGTGGCATAATCTGACCTGAAACTCAAGGAAAATCACTATAGTCACTAAGAGAAGGATGGATTGGAATGTGATAGACTAGAGGCAAGTGGAACAATTAGTAGACTATTGCAATAGTTCAAGCCAAAGGTAATCTGTAACTGAGTGCAGGCTATGTCAGAGGAGAAAAGAGGTTTATTCCAGAAATAATGGAAATGTGAAAATTAACAGATTTTGTCAACAGATAGCATATATGGATGAGATAAAAGGAGCCAAGGAGGAATCCTAGGTTTCAAGCCTCAGGGTCTGGGGAAACGATAATTCCCTCTATCATAATAGTGAAGGCAGGAGGGGAAGGATTTAAAAGGAGAAATAAGATACATAACTATTTTATGCAATGAAATATTATAAATGCATATGTAACATTTCATTTTGTAAAACATATGTATACAAAAATACATAGAGTTTTCATCATACCTTCAAACTGTACGGGATTTTCTTCAATAGTCTTTATTGAGTAGTGTGTATAGTAAACCTTAAATGCTTGTATAAATGCTCCAATCAAGAGGATGAATGAAAAATGCCTCATTGGTTGGAATGTGGATGATTTCAATACTTTCAATAAGGATTCATGGGGTTCTGGATAGCCAGGGAAATTGTCCAGGTGCAATAACACCTTAAATCATAAAATACCTTTCTGACGAGGCATTTTCTAACCTCAGGCACAACCTGTGGAACCAGTCAAGAAAACTACTTTAAGCATCCATCCTTTCTTATGGAATATACAGAAGATAGGCATTTTGTATATGTCCTTTTCTTTCAAATCTCAAGAGTTAGCAGATTGATATACCAGGGCTGTCTATTATGAACATGACAGCATTGGCACACAAAAAAGCAAAGTTACCCTTTTGCTTATTGGTTTAAAACCTGGGACTTGCTTCTCTTCTCGGATGATATATGTCCGCTGAGGCATCTTTTCCTACTATAAGGCAGTTTCTTCAGCATGGAATATCTCTTCCAGTTCATAAGCATTCTCTTCAATCATTTTCTTCAGTGTTTCAGGAAACTCCCTAGCTGCCTCTGAATCACCAGACACTGCCTCTCCTATTATATTTATTATATTATATTATATTATATTATAT
>NW_025379367.1:0-4099 GCF_016433145.1 Gracilinanus agilis
CCTTC
Organism: Gracilinanus agilis; assembly: GCF_016433145.1. Classification (NCBI taxonomy): domain Eukaryota; kingdom Metazoa; phylum Chordata; class Mammalia; order Didelphimorphia; family Didelphidae; genus Gracilinanus; species Gracilinanus agilis. The sequence continues at coordinate 6 of NW_025379367.1, forward strand.
CTTCCTTCCTTCCTTCCTTCCTTCCTTCTAAACCCCTTCACCTTCTGTCTTAGAATCAATACTAAGGCTTAGTTCATCAGACCAGGGAACCCAAGTTGCTTCAATCAGTCAAGCTAGATACCATAGAGAGGAACCAGGAAAGAAGCAAAAGGGAGGGCGAGGCACAGGCATTCCTAGAAGACAAACTCTAAGAAAGGAGGCTGCAATAAAGCCCAAGTTTTCAGGTCTCCAGATGCAGATACACAAAGGAGGGCTAGCAAGCAAAGTAGCCAAAAGATTCTAATGCAAGGAGGCAGAGCTATCACTAAGTGATATCACTACAAGACAGGCCTGAGCCTAGAATACGGCTCCTGGACAGGGCTCTTAACCCGGGATCCCTGACCTCAGGCTTTTCAAAATGTTCTGATCAGGATGCTGCAATAACTGGTTTCCTCTGTAATCCTATGTATTTTATTCCTGCACTTAAAAACCTTCTGAGAAGGGGCCCAACCGTCACCAGGATGCCCAAAAAGCAGAAGGATCCCTGCTCTAGAAGGATGCATTCAATTCAAAAGGAAACTAGCAGACTGCAGAGAGGGAAAGGTTAAAGGACTTTCTATTAAACAAATACATATCTATGACAAAATCTAGAGTACTATGTATGGCAAGATTGATGGAAACAGAAACACGACTGAACAGTCCTTTGTGGTGGCAAAGCATCGGAAACTGAGGGATTGCCATTGATGAGAGAATGGCTGAACGAGCCGTGGCATAAGCTTGTAGTGGAACACTATTGAGCCATAAGGAATGATGAACAAGATGAGTTCAGGAAAGACTTCTATGAACTGATGCAAGGTGAAGTGAGTAGAACCAGGAGAACATTGTACAGGGGCAACAAAAATACCGTATGATGATCAACTGTGAACCATCACCAGCAAAGCAAGTCTCCAAGATAACCACAAGGGACTCATGATGAAGTACTACCCACAGTCAGAGAACTTCTGGAGTCTGAGGCAGATCAAAGCAGTCCATCTTCCACTCTATTTCCTTCATGAGATTTCTATTGTATGTGATATGTGCCTTCTATCATAACATCAGCAATATGGAAACGTGTTACATGAAAGTATGAGCATAACCTATATCATTATTATATTCACTGCCTCAGGGAGATGGGGGAAGGGAAGGAGGGAGAAAATCTGAATCCTAAAATGTCAGAAGACAATTGTTAAAACTGTTTTTAGGGAGCAGCTGGGTGGCTCAGTGGGTTGAGAGCTAGGCCTGGAAAAGGGAGGTCCTGGGTTCAAATCTGGTCTCAGACACTTCCTAGATGTGTGACCCTGGGCAAGTCACTTAACCCCCATTGCCTAGCCCTTACCACTCTTCTGCCTTAGAACCAATGTACAGTATTGATTCTAAGACAAAAGGTAGGGATTTGTTTGTTGTTGTTTTTAATAAAGAATTGTTTCTGCATGTAACTGAAAAAAAATTGTTTTAAATCTAAAATCACATCAGAATATGCTACAGACCACCTGAGCAGAGAGAAGAAACAGATGAGGAGCTTGAGAAATATCACAAGCCAGCCACTGAAGCAGAATCTAGAAAATGATAAAAGATATCAATGATCTAGGCATCTGCTGGGGCTATCTCCCCGTCAAAGACAAAGCAGCTAATACTTTTTGACCTGTCTTCATAATAACTAATTACTTCAAAAAGTAGAAGCAGCAATAAGAGGTCTGCTATTCTGGATCTACTCATCACCAAGGAGAAGAAACTTGTTACCAAAGAAGGGAAAAGTGATCACTCCATCTCAGATCTTGAGCAAGATGAAAGAAAAGTCAGACACGAGTCTGCAATGCACCCTAGATTTCAGGGGAGTGGCTTTCAAAGGGTTCAGCCAAAAGGCTAGGTACGATCCTATGCCCTAACACTCGCAGAGGAATTTAACCCAGGAGGGAAGTGAAGTTCTCACGAATTAAATTCTCAAACACAAAGGGAAAGCATTCCATTGAGGAGAGAAAGGGGGAGCTGTCTAAAGAACCAATTTGGCCATACAAGAACCCCATTGACCAACTTGCTCAGCCCACCAGATGGAAGGAGGAGCCTCTCAGAAAAGGGCCAGGGGCAACAAAGTTCAGAATGAGTGGAACAAGTGAAGAGGGCTACAGATCCCAAAGAGGGCCACTTTCTTAAGCTCTATTAGGGGAAAAAAGGAGGGTGGAAGATGGGATGGAATGGGGCTGCTGCCTGGGCTAACTAGGATGACAATGGACAGAAGGTTAGAGTACTCAGCTCTTATTTTATGTCATTTTCTCCGCTAAAGAGAATAGTCTTTGAACTGGAAAAGACAGAACTATTATGGCAGACAGAAAGGTGAAACCCAAGATGAGGAGGGAGATAGCGAGAGAGCACCTCGCTGCCCTAGATGAGTCCAAGTCACCAGACCGGGCCCAAGAACATCCCAGAGTATTAAAAGAACCAGAGAGAGTGAGTGTTGAGCAACTTGTTAGTGACCTCTGAAAGACTGTGGAAAATGAGAAAGGACTAAAGAAGGGCAAATGGCCCAGTTTTCAAAAAAAAGGAACAGTAGAAGCTGCAAACGTCAGGCCCAGGAGCTTGACCTGAAAGTGTGGCAAAATCCTAGGGCTGATTATTAAAGGGCTAGTTAGTGACCCTCCGGAAAGGAAGTGGCAATCACAACAAGGCTTCCCCAGGATCGGTTCATGCTGGAGTCACTTCCTTTCCTTTTCTGACAGCATTACCAGACCGGAAGATGAGAGGAATGCTGTACATATGGTTTACCTCGATTTTGGCAAAGCATCCCACCCAGTGTCTCGTGCTGGTCAAGAGAGAGGGATGTGGACTGACAGTAGGATGGCCAGTCAGGTAGATGAAGAACTAGCTCAGCGGTCAGACCCAAAGGGTAATTATTATTATTAGTAGTAGTTATTTTAATCATTACTAATAATAATAATATTAATTACTAGGCGCTTGAGGTCCATGAAGGCAGCTAAATGGTACCCTGTATAGAGCACTGGGCCTGATGTTAGGAGGACCTGGGTTCAAATTCAGCCTCAGACACTTCCTAGCTGGCTGACCTAGGAGAGTCACTTCACCCTGTTTGCCTCCGTTTCCTCATCTGTAAAGTGAGCTGAAGAAGAAAATGGCCAACCGCTCCAGAATCTTTACCCCCAAACCACAAATAGGGTCCCAAAGAGTGGGAAATGACTGAATGGAAGCAGCAACAAATGATATCTCCTTAGGAGGAGGTTTCTCAGCAGAGGGCTCCAAGAATTTCTGCTGGTCACAACGTCGTTTAACATTTTCTCCAATGGCATGGATGAAGGCATAAATGCAGTATTTATCAAATGAAGAGAAGACAGGAACAAGGAGATGGCCAATACGCTGGGAGCTAGAATCAAGATCCCAAAAGATCTCAATGTAATAGGGAGAAATGGAATGTCTCACTCACATTCGGACTTCAGAAATCAACTTCAGGAGTCCCAGATGGAGGAAGGGCGGCGACAGAATAGCTCCCCAACGGATCTGGGGGTATTAGTGGATGGCACACTCAAGTCAAAAGCCTAATTTGGCAGCCAAAGAAGTAAACAGGTGGCAGGCAACATTGAGGCATGCAGAATGAAGTCCATCAAGGTCTACTTTATTCCACTTTGTCCAGGCCATGTTTGGCTTCTGTGTCTAGCTCCAGGTGCCACACTCTCAAGACACTGGCAAGCTGGAGAATGTCCAGAGGGTAGGAACTACCTCAAGATCTTGCACACAGAAATTTGTTGAAGGGGTTGGGGACAGTTAGCATGGCAAAGATTGGGTGAGGAACGACAGTGGTCTTCTTAATGTGAAACGTGACAGGGAGAAGATGGATTAGGCTTGTTCCACTCAACTCAGTGAAGAGCTGAATTCAGGGCAGGGGGACAGATTTAAGTTTGAAGTTCCAACAAACTCCCTCCTAACTAGTCATTTTAAATGGAATGGGCCACTTGGGTGGGACGGAGGAAAGAAAGGAAGGAAGAAAGGAAGATGGGAGGGAGGGACAGAGGGAAGGAGGGATGGAAGGAAGGAAGGAAGGAAGGAAGGAAGGAAAGAAAGAAGGAAAGAAG
>NW_025379368.1:0-6088 GCF_016433145.1 Gracilinanus agilis
ATATATATATATATATATATATATATATATATATATATATATATATAGAGAGAGAGAGAGAGAGAGAGAGAGATTTCCTACTCTAGCTTTATATACATATAAAACTAGAGTGGAAAAAAAAGGAGATAATATTAAGAAAAATGGGAAAACAGACAAAATAGCGTAAATTTATATTCTATAAAGATGTGTATGGGGTGGGGAGGGGAGTAGATCAATATAATGGAAGGGTAAAGAGGTTGTAGAGACGAAATACTTAATACTAAAGTGCATTGACATTAACTTAAAGAGAGAAGAACAATCAGATCCATTGGGGCAGAAAATTGATTTGCACCCTATAGAGAAGTAGAAGGGTAAGGGTGGTGGGGAGGGAAGCAACACTAGGGAGGGAGAGAATATGGGGGTATAGTTTAAAAAGTCCCTAAAGAAGAATAAGAGGGGAATAAGAAGGAAGAGAGGAGAAAGGGAATTACAATAATGGAGGGGATCAGGGAATTGATTAAAAACAAAACACTGGTATAGAAGGAAATAGTGAAAGAAGAAAGGACAGGCAAGGAAAGGGAATCAAAATGTGTGGGAATACATAGTTGATAATTATAACTCTGAATGTGAATGGGATGAACGCTCCCATAAAACAGAAGCAAATAGCAGAGTGGATTAGAAAGGAAAATCCTACCATATGTTGTCTACAAGAAACACACATGAGACAGGTAGACATAAATAAAGTAAAAATGAAAGGATGGAGCAAAATCTATTACGCTTCAACTGAGAAAAGAAGGCAAGAGATGCAAACATGATTTCTGACAGAGCCAAAGTAAAGATAAATCTGGTTAAAAGAGGTGGGGAAGGTAATTAAATCCTGAATAAAGGGAGTATAAACAATGAAGAAATATCAATACTCAACATGTATGCATCAAATAGTATGGCATCCAAATTTCTAAAGGAGAAGCTAGGGGAGCTCAAGGGCAAAATAGATAGTAAAACTACACTTGTGAGTGACCTCAACCTCCCCCTATCAGGTCTAGATAAATCAAACTAAAAAATAAATAAGAAAGAGATAAGAAAAGTGAATGAAATCCTTGAAAAATTAGAGTTAATAGATATATGGAGAAAAATAAATAGGGACAAAAAGGAATGCACTTTGTTTCAGCAGCATATGGAGAATTCACAAATATTGACCACGTACTAGGGCATAGAAACATGGCAAACAAATACAAAAAAGCAGAAATAATAAATGCATTCTAATCAGATCATAATGTAATAAAAATAGTTATTAGCAAGGATACATGGAGAGGCAAACCAAAAACTAATTGGAAATTAAATAATATGATTCTCCAAAACAAGTTAAAGAACAAATCATGGAAAAAATAATTTCGTTGAAGATAAAGGCAATGATGAGACTTATTACCTAAACCTATGGGATGCAGCCAAAGCAGTTCTAAGAAGAAAATGTATATCACTGAGTGTATATATCAACAAATTAGGGAGGGCAGAGGTTAATGAATTGGGCAAGCAATTTAAAAAACTAGAAAGCAAACTAATTAAAAATCCTCAGATGAAAACAAAATTAAAAATACTAAAAATCAAAGGAGAAATTAATAAAATCAAATGTAAAATAACTATTGAATTAATAAATAAGACTAGAAGCTGGTATTTTGAAAAAACAGATAAAATAGACAAAGTACTAGTCAATATAATTAAAAAAAGGAAAGAAGAAAACCAAATTAAGAGTATCAAAGATGAAAAGGGAGATCTCACCTCTAATGAAGAGGAAAGGCAATCATTAAAAACTATTTTGCCCAATTATATGGCAATAAATATAGCAATCTAGGAGATATGGAGGAATATTTACAAAAATATAAATTGCCTAGATTAAGTGAAGAAGAAATAGAATACTTAAATTATATCCCATATCAGAAAAATAAATTGAACAAGTCATCAAATAACTCCCTAAGAAAAATTGCCAGGGCCTAATGGATTCACAAGTAAATTCTATAAAATATTCAAAGGACAACTAATCCCAATACTATACAAATTATTTGACATAATAAGCAAAGGAATTGTACCAAATATTCCTTTTATGACATTAATATATTATTGATTCCAAAGCCAGGCAGACCAAAAACAGAGGAAGAAAACTATAGACCAATATCCCTAATGAAGGTAGATGCAAAAATCTTAAATAGAATACTTGCAAAAAGACTCCAAAAAGTGATCAAGATGGTTATCCATCATAATCAGGTGAGATTTATACCAGTAATGCAAGGATAGTTCAACATTAGGAAAACCATCCACATAATTGACCATATCAATAAGCTAACAAACAAAAATCATACGATTATCTCAATAGATGCTGAAAAAGCCTTTGACAAAATACAACACCCATTCCTATTGAAAACACTAGAAAGTATAGGAATAGAAGGACCTTTTCTAAAAATAATAAATAGTATATATCTAAAACTATCAACAAGCATCATATGCAATGGGGATAAATTAGAAGTCTTCCCAATAAGATCAGGCATGAAACAGGAATGCCCATTATCACCTCTATTATTTAACATTGTACTAGAAACACTAGCAGTAGTAATTAGAGAAGAAAAAGAAATTGAAGGTATCAAAATAGACAATGAGGAGACTAAGCTATCACTCTTTGCAGATGATGTGATAGTCTACTTAAAAAATCCTGGAGAATCAACTAAAAGCTGGTAGAAATAATTAACACCATAGCAAAGTTGCAGGATACAAAATAAAGGCACATAAATCCTCAACTTTTCTCTATATTTCCAACTCATAGTAGCAGCAAGAGTTGGAAAGAGAAACACCATGTAAAATCACCCTAGACAATATAAAATTTTTAGGAACCTATATGCTAAGACAAATATAGAAACTATATGAACACAACTACAAAACACTTTCCATAAATTAAAACTAGATCTAAACAATTGGAAAAACTTTGACTGCTCATGGGTAGGATGAGCTAACATAATAAAAATGACCATTCTACTCAAATTAATTTACTTATTTAGTGTCATACCTATCAAACTACCAAAAACATTTTTTACAGAATTAGAAAAAACTATGATAAAGTTCATTGGGAAGAATAAAAGATCAAGAATATCAAGGGAAATAATGAAAAAAAGATGTGAAGGAAGGTGGTCTAGCAGTACCAGGTATTAAACTATACTATAAAGCAGGGGTCATCAAAACAATATGGTACTGGCTAAGAGACAAAAGGGAGGATCAGTGGAATAGACTTCAGGTGAGCAACATCAGCAAGACAGTTTATGATAAACCCAAAGAGCCCAACTTTGGGGACAAAAATCCATTATTTGACAAAAACTGCTAGGAAAATTGGAAAATAATATGGGAGAGATTAGGTTTAGATCAACAGCTAACAGCCTACACCAAGATAAATTCAGAGTGGGTAAATGACTCGAATATAAAGAAGGAAACTATAAGTAAATTAGGTGAACACAGAATAGTATATTTGTCAGAGCTATGGGAAGGGGAAGATTTTAAAACCCAAACAAGAGTTGGAAAAAATTACAAAATATAAAATAAATATTTTTGATTAAATTAAATTAAAAAGGTTTTGGACAAATAAAAATAATGCAACTAAAATCAGAAGGGAAACAACAAACTGGGAAAAAATCTTTATAACAAAAAACTCTTGCAAAACTCTATTTACACAAATATACAAGAAGCTAAATCAATTGTATAAAAAATCAAACAATTCCCCAATCAATAAATTGGCAAGGGACATGAATAGCCAATTTTCAGATAAAAAAATCAAAACTATCAATAAGCACATGAGAAAGTGTTCTAAATCTCTAATAATTAGAGAAATGCAAATCAAAACAACTCTGAGGTATCACCTCACACTTAGCAGATTGGCTAAAATGACAGCAGAGGAGAATAATGAAAGTTGGAGGTGATTTGGCAAAATTGGGTCATCAATGCACTGCTGGTGGAGTTGTGAATTGATTCAACCATTCTGGATGGCAATTTGGAACTATACCCAAAGAGCGCTAAAAGATTGCCTGCCCTTTGATCTAGCCATACCTTTGCTGGGTTTGTACCCCAAGGAGATCATAGGGTAAAAGACTTATACAAAAATTTATAGCCATGCTCTTTGTGGTGGCAAAAAACTGGAAAGAGAGCATATGCCCTTCAATTGGGGAATGGGAATAATAAACTGGAGGAATTCAAAGTGAACTGGAATGACCTCCAGGAATTGATGCAGAGTGAAAGGAGCAGAACCAGGAGAACATTGTACACAGAGACTGATAAACTGTAGTAAAATTGAATGTAATGGACTTCTATACTACCAGCAATGCAATGATCCAGGACAACTCTGAGGGATTTATGGAAAAGAACTCTACCCACATTCAGAGGAATAGCTATAGGAATGGAAACACAGAAGAAAAACAACTGCTTGTACACATGGTTTGATATGGACATGATTTTGGAAGTAAACTCTAAAGGACCACCTTAGTAGAACTATCAATAATACAGAAATAGGTCTTGATTGATGACACATTAAGAATCCAGTGGAAATGTGCATTGGTTACATGGGAGGGGGCTTTGAGGGGGGGGGTGTTGGAGAGTAAGAACATGAGTCATGTAAGCATGGAAAATTTTTTTCTAAAAAAAAAAAGTAAAACTTAGAATGGCATGAAAAAAAAAGTTCCCAAAGTGTTGTAATTATGATTTTATACATGTGGTTTCTTTCCCTTTTTCCCTGATCTCTTTGTGATTTGTCTAAAAATATTTTCATTGGGTTGATGGTTGTTCAGTTTATTGATTTTTGGAATATAGTTCCTGAATTGCTTTTCTAGCTTTCCAACCCTGGTTGACCTGGGTTCACAAGCTAACATCTAATCTCTCAGAGTTAACACCAACCCCTGCCCAAAATCACTGAATTTCAGAGTGCTATAACTCCTGAGTCCTCTCTGGCACTTGAAGTCACAGTGCTAAAGACATTATATACTGTGAGCCTGGGGTAACAGTGACTGAACACTGGTAAACCATATTGTTCTTTGCAGTACTCTGGAACTTCCAAGATTCCTGTCCTGGGGCTTCTTGCTTATCTTTTGATTACCTTTCTCAAGTCACAGAGCTTTAAAGACTACATGAAATCTCTGACTCATTGCCTCTAATACTGGAAAGCTTAGCTTGTTTCCACCATTTAGTACTGAATGGTTTTTACATGTGGCCCCCTTTTCTATTGTCCAAAAGTTTCTGGCTTCTTTTTTGTGTAATTCTGGGAAGGAAGAAGTGCAGTTTTTCACTGGATTTCTTGAACATTATTTGATCTGGTGCAAATGCCATATTTGTGGTAGAGTGTTATCAAAATGGTACACCTGTATTCAGGGTATCATCTTGTGCAGATATTTTTTCTTATTATTTTTAATTTTCCAATGAATTTTGTTTTCATTTGTCCTAACTGGGTCATCAGTAGCAACAGACCTTGATGATTTTTCCATTTCCTGAATGATAATTTATGATGAAGATAAAACTAAGATTTATTGGTTGCTCCACATTATGAGGAGAAAATTTATAGCAGATGTTTTTGTCTTTATGTGAACAATCAGAAAGAGGTTCTGCTTTGTTTTTAGCTTTCTGATCTTTATCAAGAACTTGTCAGTCAGGTCCTTGAGCAGGTTTGACAGTTTTATCACCATAGTATCTCACATTCCATTCTTATCCAAATTCTCTTTACTATGCATTCACCTTCCCAGTCATATTTACATATTTCTAAATAGCTGAATATCTATATGTATGAAACTGCCCAGTTTCTCTTACATCTCTAGAAAATTCTGAAGATTACTTGTCAGGATACTCAGGTCTTTTCTCAAGCTGAACTGCCAAACATTCAAACTCTAATGTAAAGAACAAAACTCAGCTGGAATTTCAAAGGCATATTTATCTAAAAGACTTTTCCAGGCCTCTCTGCCTGAGCTAGCTGGATGCAGTTGGTGGCTTGTTCTCTCTCCATTTCTACTCTCTCCCTCTCTCTCCTTCTCTTTTTTTTTCTGTCCTCCTCGTCGTCGTCGTCGTCGTCGTCGTCGTCGTCGTCGTCGTCGTCGTC
>NW_025379369.1:0-1733 GCF_016433145.1 Gracilinanus agilis
TAGTGTTTCTAGTACTATGTTGAATAATAGAGGTGATAATGGGCATCTTTGTTTCACTCCTGATCTTATTGGGAAGGCTTCTAATTTATCCCCATTGCATATAATGCTTGTTGATTGTTTTAGGTATATACTGTTTATTATTTTTAGGAAGGGTCCTTCTATTCCTATACTTTTCAATGTTTTCAATAGGAATTGATGCTGTATTTTGTCAAAGGCTTTTTGAGCATCTATTGAGATAATCATGTGATTTTTGTTTGTTAGACTGTTGATATGGTCAATATTGTGGATGGTTTTCCTAATGTTGAACCATCCTTGCATTCCTGGTATAAATCCCACCTGATCATGGTGGATGACCTTCTTAATTACTTGCTAGAGTCTCTTTGCTAATATTCTATTTAAGATTTTTGCATCTATGTTCATTAGGGAGATTGGACTATAGTTTTCTTTCTCTGTTTTTGGTCTACCTGGCTTTGGAATCAGTACCATATTTGTGTCATGAAAGGAATTTGGTAGGACTCCTTCTTTGCTTATCATATCGAATAATTTGTATAGTATTGGGATTAGTTGCTCTTTGAATGTCTGATAGAATTCACTTGTGAATCCATCAGGTCCTGGTGATTTTTTCTTAGGGAGTTCTTTAATGGCTTGTTCAATTTCTATTTCTGATATGGGATTATTTAGGTATTCTATTTCTTCTGCTGTTAATCTAGGCAATTTATATTTTTGTAAATATTCATCCATATCTCCTAAATTGTTATATTTGTTGCCATATAATTGGGCGAAATAATTCTTAATGATTGCCTTAATTTCCCCTTCATTAGAGGTGAGGTCTCCCTTTTCATCTCTGATACTGTCAATTTGGTTTTCTTCTTTCCTTTTCCTTATTAGATTGACTAGTACTTTGTCTATTTTATCTGTTTTTTTCAAAATACCAGCTTCTAGTCTTATTTATTAATTCAATAGTTCTTTTACTTTCGATTTTATTAATTTCTCCCTTAATTTTTAGTATTTCTAATTTAATTTTCATCTGGGGGGTTTTTATTTGCTTGCTTTCTAATTTTTTGAGTTGCATGCCCAATTCATTAATCTCTGCCCTCCTTAATTTGTTAATATATGCACTCAAGGATATAAATTTCCCCCTGAGTACTGCCTTGGCTGCATCCCACAGAGTTTGGTAGGATGTCTCATCATTGTCATTCTCTTCAATGAAATTGTTGATGGTTTCTATGATTTCTTCTTTCACAAATTGGTTTTGGAGAATCATATTGTTTAATTTCCAATTAGTTTTTGATTTTCCTGTCCAAGTGCCCTCACTAATTATTATTTTTATTTTTATCGCATTATGATCTGAGAAGGTTACATTTATTATATCTGCTCTTTTGCATTTGTTTGCAATGATTCTATGCCCTATAACATGGTCAATCTTTGTGAATGTGCCATGCGCAGCTGAGAAGAAGGTGTATTCCTTTTTGTCCCTATTTATTTTTCTCCACATATCAATTAGATCTAATTTTTCTAGGACTTCATTCACCTCTCTTACCTCTTTCTTATTTATTTTTCGGTTTGATTTATCTAGATCTGACAGAGGAATATTTAGATCTCCCACTATTATGGTTTTACTATCTATTTCCTTCTTGAGCTTTGCCAGTTTCTCCTTTATGAATTTGGATGCTATACCACTTGGCACATATATATTGAGCAGTGTTATTTCCTCATTGTTTATACTGCCTTTA
>NW_025379370.1:0-8247 GCF_016433145.1 Gracilinanus agilis
CTCTCTCTCTCTCTCTCTCTCTCTCTCTCTCTCTCTCTCCCTCTCTCCCTCTCTCCCTCTTGCTCTTTCTCGCACTCTCTCCAGCTCAAAAATCACATTAGGTTTGGGAATTGTTATAAAATATTGTTGACTAATATTAAAATTGCACTTCACTATAAGTTTTCCAAATAAATCTCCTCCCTCTTCTGGTGCTTGTAAAGTTCATTTTATTTAACTCAAGGTTTACTCTGTTTGATTTGGTTCAGATATGATTATACTGATCTGGAGAGATCCCAGTAAGTAAAATCTTTCTACCAGTGCAGATCAACAATTTCTCTGCAATCTGTCCTTAGTAAATTAATTGGGATTAAATGACTTACCCAGAAGTCACATAACTAGCATTTGTCAAAGGTAGAGCTTTGTCAGAAACCACTTCTTTTTAATTTAGAAACCAGACCTGTACCCACTTCTATATGAGTCTGATTATATCTATTAAATATCATTTTCTATGATTTAGCATAGCATTCTATTTTATCAAACTCTTTCCTCATTCTACATCATCAAGTTTTATTAGATATTAGATATCTTTCCAAGATTTGAAGCATCTATATTTCATAAGGATTTAATCTATGTTTTTCCCCCAAGTAATTAATGAAAATGTTAAACAGCAGAAGGCAAAGCACATACAGTTTTGGGATTTGACTAGATACTTCTTGCCAAGTTGATAGTAAACTATTAATGACAGCACTTAAAATCCAACCACCCTACCAGTTCCAAATCTGTTTAATTAGTCTTTCAGTCAATAATTTAATAAATGCCATCAATGTGCCAGACACAGTGATAAATGTTAGAGGCATTCTTTTTTTTCAATCATTTCAGTCACATCTGACTCTTTATCACCCTTTTGGGTTTTGTTTTGAGGGAAAAATACTAGAGTGTTTGCCCTTTTCTTCTCCAATTCATTTTATAGATGAGGAAACTGAGGGAAACAAGATTTAGTGACTTGCCCGGGATCACACACCTTCTAAGTGATTGAGGACAGATTTGAAACAATTATAATGAGTTTTCTTGAATTCAAGTCACTGCACTCCTAGTTGCCCCATTGGGACACAAAGAAAGATAAAAGACAGTTCTTTATTTCTTTATTAAATTGTGTATTTTAATATTTATTTTAATATGTTTACTTAATTTATTATTTAATTGTATTGAATTAATATTTGATATTTTAATAATAAATTCCACATGTTTTCCAAAGTCATATAATCCATATATTCCTCTCTTCCCTCTCCCTTCCTTGAGATGACAAGCAATTCAATCTGGGTTATACACATATTATCTCACAAAACATATTCCAAATTATTCATTTTAATAAGTGAATAATCTTAGAGAACCAAAATCTCAAAACATATACCCAAATAAAGAAGTGATAAATCATATATTTTCATCTGCATTTCTACTCCAAACAGTTCTTTCTCTGGAGATGGAGGGCATTCTTTTTCATAAGTCCTCAGAATTGTCCTGGATCGTTATATTGTCATTAGTAACAGATTCTATCACATTTGATCATTCCACAATATTGCAGTTACTGTGTATAATGTTCTTCTGGTTCTGCTTATTCCACTCTCCATCAGTTCACATATGTCTTTCCAGCTCTTTCTGAAATCATCCTGTTCATTATTCTTTATAGCACAATAATATTCCATTACCATCATATACCATAATTTGTTAAGCCATTCTCCAGTTGAGGGACACCCCTTTACTTTCCAATTCTTTGCCACCACAAAAAGAACAACTATAAATATTTGTATACAAATGGGTGCTTTCCTGTTTTTTATCTCTTTGCGATATAGGCTCATTAGTAGTATTACTGGATCAAAAGGTATGCATTCTTCTATAGCTCTATTGGCCAAACTGATAGGTGTGACATGGTACCTCAGAGTTGTTTTAATTTGCATTTTTCTTATAAAGAGGGATTGAAAACATTTTTCATGATTATTGATAGCATTGATTTCTTCACCTGAAAACTGCCTTTGCATTTCCTTTGAACATTTATCAATAAGGCAATGATTTGGATTGTTATGAATTTGACAGAGTTCTTTATATATTTGAAAAATACGACCTTTATAAGAGAATTGTGTTATAAAATTTTCCTCAGTTATTTCTTCTCTTCTTATCTAAGTTGCATTCATTTTGTTTGTATAAAACCTTTTTAATTTAATATAATCAAAATTATTGATTTTACTTCTTGTAACGTTCTCTATTTCTTGTTTGGTCATAAATTCTTCCCTTCTCCATAGACCTGACAGTTAAACTATTTTATGTTCCCCTATTTTACTTATGATATCATTCTATTTTAAAATTATATAACCATTTTACTCTATCTTGGTATAGAGTGTGAGATATTGAGCTAAACTAATTTTTGCCATACTGTTTTCCAATTTTCCAAGTTGTTTTTGTCAAACATTGAGTTCTTACCCCCAAAGCTTGTATCTTTGGATTTATCAAACACTAGATTGCTGAGGTCACTTACCCATAGTCTATTCCATTGATCTAATCTTCTATTTATTAGCCAGTACCAGATTGTTTTGATGATTACCACTTTATAGTATAATTGAAGATTTGGTACAGCTAGGCCACCATTCTTCCCTTTTTTTTTCATTAGTTCCCCTGATATTCTTGATGTAAAAGACAGTTCTTGCTCTTAGGGGTTACACAATCTAATGGATTAGTAAACATACAAATAGTTATATGCAAATAAGCTCTATACAGGATAAATTTAAAATAATCAACAAAATGAAGGCATGAAAAAAAGAGAATTCGGAAAGTCTTTCTTTTGAAGGTTCAGTTTTGGCTAGGGCTTGAAGCCAGGGAAGTCAGGAAGCAGAGATAGGGATGGAACGCATTCTAATGCATCTCACATTTTTCCATCCTTACTGACAGAATAAAATGAGATACATTATACAATGCCTTACTAAAATATAGGTATAGGTCTATAATCTATCTAATATATGTATACATACACATATATGTAAAGCATATAAATTTAGGTACATTTAGTTATTACATGCTTGTATATTTAGGTATATAATATATTCATGGCATATATTTGTAGAGAGATATATAATATATGTGTCTAAACTAACATGTATATGAATACGTGTATAAAATATATGTAGAAACATTTATATAGTACATCTTATGTCTTTGATATCTCTGATCAATTTAGTAATCCTGCACAAAAGAAAGTAAGGTTAATCTGGTGTAAGGTGACTGGTTCTTGATGAAATCATTCATGCTGGTTCTTATTGGACATCATGCTCTCTTATTGAGACAATATGTGATAGACAACATAAGTGGACAATGAACTGGCTGGATTTATTTCATACTATCTTGTGGTATTTTCAACAATGCCTGATTTTAACTTTCTCCACAAAACAATCCTAAGTTTTTAAAATTAATATTCTTCCAGTGATGAAATATGTCTGTGAGTCATTAACTATAGGTCATGCAGAGGACACAGGAGAGATACATAGTGTACACAGAGAAGCTATAGCATATTACAAATGAAAGAATGCATGCATAAAAGAGTATAAAATATATTATTGAAGAGATGTTTGGGAAAGGAAATCAAAATGGTTTTATAGAAAAAGCAAAGGCTGAAAAATAGATGTCACGGGTGCTACATAAGGATCCAAATAATGTCAAGAGACCTAAAGAAATATCTCTGGTGTTTTATGTAGACCCCCTGTGCTTGACATCACTTGAGAGTATACTCAAATCAATCAGATGACAGATAGTTGGAAATACTCAAGCAAAATGATTTAAACTTTGGAGGTAGAAAGGATATTAGGGAGAATCTAGTTCAATCACTTCTTCTTACTGATAAGGAAATAGAGGCATGGGGAGTTTAAATATTTTCCCTTTAAATCACCTAGGTCACCAGAAGAAAAGCCAGGACCCAAAGCCAATATAAGTCTATTTAGACTATTCCTGGGAGAACTGAGAAAACTTGATGATAAGTTGAAGTCCAATGGAAACTACCAAATTTTTATTCCATTTGTTTTGGGGTAATATTGTGTTGTCTTTTAGTGCCAAAGAATTTTTTGGCCAGCAAAAAAAAATTCCTTCTCACAATGTAGTAGAAAAAATAACGTGTCCCCTTGGGAACAAAAGAAGGAAGATGTAAAGTTCACGTGGAGTTGTCTGCATCACCCAGTCTCCCGGTCTAGTGCCGCCAATGTTGTAAAAACAAATAAACATTAGGCAAATTCTGAATGCCTTTCTAGTGGAAGTCGACCTTTCCAGAAATTCAGTTAAGTATCCAAAGGATTTGCTTATATGTATTCTCATGTGTTTGGTCTAGAGACTGAGCTGAATGGCTCCTTACTTCAGAGAACTGCTACTCCACTAAGTCTCTGCTCCTTGAGTTTGGACAGGAAGGCTCCCACAGAGGCTCCTTTGGGAGCCTTCCAACCCTCCTTGTTTAGGCTGAGTGGGAAAAGGGCTAAATGGAAAATGGATTCCCCAAAATGGTAAGACTCAATGCATACACCCACACTCTTCCTCCCTCCCTCCAAAAAACAAGTTGCTTAGCATAGTGCCTGGCCAATCATAAGTATTCAATAAATGTTCCTTGTCTGAGTTCTCAAGATAGGAGTTCTGAATACTAATGGTAATTCCTCAGATACCAACATGAATAACAACAGCAAGCTGAATGTTGAAAAACCCAAATTAAAAGTCTCAACTAGCTCATAATAAGAGATGCCACTCATTTTTTAGAATGTCAAAGTAGCTAGGTCTGATCTTCCTCAACTTAAAATGGCTGCTTTTTCATTTTTTCAAACATTCCATTTTAGGGAAGGTCTAATTATTAGGATGTTTTATTTTATTTCTAGACATCAAAATAAAAATTTTCTATTTACCTGATTGGGGGAAAGCAAGGATATGAAATCTGATTACTAAATTGTACTGTAAGCATTTATGCCTTAAAATGAGAAAGCAATAAAAATCAGGACCTAACTTTAATTGATTTTATACTTAAGAAAATAGTAATAATACAGATCAAATTTGAAATTTTCATGCATTTTCAAAAAAACCACTGTACACAACTGGATAGAGGGAGGGTATAAAAAGATGGAATATAGTTTATTTTTGCATGGGTATAGGTAAGTGTTTCTAAACCCACTCCAATTAATATACACACATTTCTTTTTCTAATCAAAGATATAAACTAGGTTATAAATAAATACTCAATCAATTTGGAAGGAAAGAATATGATTGGTCATTGAATAAACATACATGAAATGTCTTATGAGTGGCTGAATCAGGCACTCCTACAATTCAAATATACATAAATCTGAATATTTTATGTTCATGTTTAGGTTGTTGATGAACCAATGCTCTTTTCTGATATCCATTTTATCATATGTTTTTTTTCCTCCAACAGTTTATTTCTCTTCTTTTTAGGTGGGTTAACTCTCTGCCAGGGGCAGCTAGTTAATGCAGTGGATAGAGTGCCAGACATGGGAGTCAGGAATCTGCCTTCAAAGAAGTCCTAGCTATGCAACCATGGGCAAGTCACTTAACCCTGTTTTCCTAGTCCTTATCTTTCTGTAATAAAATTGTTACTAAGATAGAACATTAGGCTTTAAAAAATCTCTTTGTCAGGTACTACTTTGATAATCAGTTAGCATTTATTGAGCACCTATCATGTACCAGGTAATGTTCAATTATATCAGAGGAATGTAATAAAACACTCAAAGCCAAGAAAAGCAATTCTAAGGAAACTAATCTTGCTCAGAATTTTCCCTCTGCTGAGTTTTCTAGTTATATTTTTGTCCATCATCTCCTACTTTGTTTTCTCATTAGAATACATTTTCTCAAAGGTTAAAGTGATAAAGCATAAATTCTATTATTTAGAAATTCTCTGTAAAGTTATCAATTAGCACTATTACAGTCTGAAAGTATCCACTCTACTACAAATAAAACCCTAAATTTGATGCGTCTGAGACCTAAATCAAATTATAAGAAAGAGAGGAAAGATGGAGGAAGACGAGACTGGGAAATGACAAATTTACTAAGGGAGGAGCCTACACACTTTGGCTGATACTTAAACTTGATTCTCTACAATTCCACAGATGATGATCAAGAATGATTAGGGTCACATGAAAACCCTGATGAGAACATAGCAATCACATGAAACAGTCAATAGGAAGTCCCAGAAAAAAAAGTGACAAATGAGGAAAAACATGAAGGAGATGCATCATTGATTGAATCCCTACTGACTAGTCACAAACCTTCCAGAAAGTTTAGAAGTAACTAAGGTGTGAGGAGAAATCTTGTAGGAGAAGCTGAGGAGGGTTGTTAGGAAAAAGTAGTTTTTAAAAAAAATGTTTGTTGACTTAATTTCCATTTGTATTCTGCTAGTACCTTCATGAATTTTACACATATATTTGGTTAGTTGGTTCATGGGTTTCTGCTTCACACCTTGCTCACAAAGAATGGACATACTGTAAATAACTCCAATTCAAGCTATTTGACAACCGTTACTAAGAAAATATAGGTTTGTAGCACTTAAAATCCAAAAATGCCTTCTGGGTATCAAGGGTTTTGTATCCTTAACCCCATGCTAATGTAATTGAGGTCACATCAATCCAAAATTGTAACAATTCAATTAAAGACTTTAAAGTGCCTATTATGTGCCAAGCACTGTTCTTAGATATGTTTTTGTCTAGGATCCCAGTTTCATGTATATAGGGAACTACCTAGTGAAAAAACTCTTCCAATTCAGAGTAGCAATTGTTTTACAACCTATTAGAGTTTCTTGGGATCTAAATGACTTGCAGAAGGTCACAAAGCTATTCAGTGTCAGAGGAAGGACTTGAACTCAGGTCTTCCCAACCACAGGGCTAGTTTTATATCAACATGGTCAAGCTCTAGACTTCCTTTGTATCCTTAGTATAATGATTAATAAATGTTCATGGATTGACCAAGATAAGAAAAAAATCAAATATATATATATATATATACAAACATATGTATATATATATACATATATACATATATATATAAATAAACAAACATCTTCATTGAATTCAACTAGTAATGCAACCTTTACATGCTCAGAAATAGCATTTTAGAGCATTTTATCAACTTGACAGGGCACCTGGATTATTTGAATGAATAGGAACAGTAAGTAACATGTCCTATTAAGAACGTCTCAAGCAGATATGAACAATTTCCAGATGAAGAAATCAAAGCTATCAATAATCATATGAAAAAAATTTCCAAATCACTCTTGATTAGTGAAATCCAAATTAAAACAACTCTGAGGTACCACCTCACACCTATCAGATTGGCCAATGTGACAGTAAAAGAAAATGATAAATGTTGTCAGAGGTATGACAAAATTCTTGGTAGAGTTATGAACTGACCCAACCATTTTGGAAGACAATTTGGAGCTGTGCCCATAGAACTATAAAACTATGTATATACCCTTTGATCCAGGAAATGTCACTAGTAGGTCTATATCCCAAAGATATAAAAAAGAAGGGATAGGTTCTACTCATACAAAAATATTTATAGCAGAGGCTTCCAGGTTAAGATGGCGGCAGAGTAAGAAGCAGCTCTTAACCTCTCCTGACCGAAACACACAAAACTCCTCAAGGGGACATAAAAACAAGTCCAGACGAACGGAGGAACCCCACAACAGGGCACAGCGTGGAAGGTACGTGGAATCGAGACATTTCCAGGCTAAAAAGGGCTCTCACTCACTCAATCTCGGGCTGAGCAACCGCCCCACCCCCACCCCCTCCACACTCACCTATAGCTCCGAACCCAGCTAAAAAGAAATAGAGCAAGTTTGGGGCACCCATCGAGTCATCGGCAGCTCCGGGACCTGTTCCTGAGAGCAGCAAGACTTAGGACCCCATTAAGTCAAGAACGCACGCGAAATCTGAGCGCGCGGGAGCAGAGAGTGGAAGCTGGGAGCAGAGAGCCGGCTGAGCAGAGGCGTGGGTGCTGGCTGAGCAGAGGCGTGGGCGTGGGTGGAGGCAAACACAGCCAGGAACTAAAGCCTAAGTGGGGAACCAGTGCAGACGGGTATACAACTGTGGAAGCAGCGCCCTGAGACTTGTAAAGAAACCTCCTGCAGAGGATCAAGCAAGGGAATCCACCAGGGGGCTTGACCTTGGAAAAAACTAGAACTCAGACCTCAGGACTGAGCGCGAGGATAAACCTGAGAAGCTGCTGGGCTAATGATGGCTACCC
>NW_025379371.1:0-4010 GCF_016433145.1 Gracilinanus agilis
TGTGTGTGTGTGTGTGTGTGTGTGTGTGTGTGTGTGTGTGTGTGTGTACCAAAACTCTATACACATTTCCAAATTTCATCCTTACCTGCGGGTTCAGTTTTGAGTTGAAATCTCTACAGATGACTCCTAGATGCGCATATAGAGCCCCAGTCTCTTCTGAGGTCTAGTTCCTCACTCCCACCTACCTATGAAACAATTTGACAGCACGATCTAGTGAAGAGATTCTACTTAAGAGTCAAGGAGACCTGGGTGTGAATTCTTCTTTAGACACTTCCCAACTATGTAACACTGAGCAAATCAGTTGCCAGTGCCAGGCATCAGATCTCTTTGGATCTCGGTTTTCTCATCAAAAACTGAGGGTTGGACTCGATAGCTAGAGTCACTTCTAGATCTAAATCTGTGATCCTAGGTTCTCAAAATCAATATGTTCGTAATAGAACTCAATATCTTTTCCCCAAAACTCATCTGTTTTCCAAACTTTCCTATTTCTGTCAAGGACATTATTATCTTTCCTGTCACCCAGTTTCTTAATTTTAGAGTCCTTCTCAGTGCTTCCATCTTGCTTGTTCCTCCCTCCCCTCCAATCCAGTCAGTTCTGTGTTTGTTTTTTTTAACTCCACAATGCCATTTTTATCTATTCCCTTCTATTTCACTCACATAGTTACCCACATCACTTCTCATCTGGACCAAAACAATTATCCCCTAATTAGTCTCCCTCTCTCAAGACTCTCTTTTACTATCCATCTTCAACATCTTTCTTGAATGAGATTCTTAAACCATAAATTTAGCCATGTCACACCCTTATTCCAAAAATGCCGCTGGCTCCCTAGTCCTCCTGGATCCAGCACAAACTCCTCTTCTATTCATTTAAAGGCCTTCTTCACACAATGACTCTCGCCTACATCTTCAGGCTTATTACACATTACTACCCTTAATGCACTCTATGCCCCAATTAAACTGACCTACTTGTTATTTCCCATCTACAACATTCCATGTCCCATGTCCATGCTTTGCATAGATTATTCCCCATACTTGGAACTTGCTGATTTCTCACCTCCACCTCTTTATTTCTTTGCTTCCTTTAGAATCTGCTTCAAGTGTCTCTTTCTCTGCATGAGACTTTTCCCGAGTCCCACATTTACTAGTGTCTTCACTTCCTCTAAA
Source organism: Gracilinanus agilis (assembly GCF_016433145.1). Taxonomy (NCBI): domain Eukaryota; kingdom Metazoa; phylum Chordata; class Mammalia; order Didelphimorphia; family Didelphidae; genus Gracilinanus; species Gracilinanus agilis. The sequence goes on from NW_025379371.1 coordinate 1,165, forward strand.
TTTAACCTTGTATTTTGTTCGTATATATGTTGGAGGATATATTGTTTCTTCCCAATAGACTTTAAGCTCCTCAAGAGTAGGGACTAATTCATTTTTTGTCTTTACATCCTCAGTGGCTGACACATAATAGGCATTTATGTGTGTTTATTGTGTGATTTGGATTCCAGTTGTTTCTGTACAACTGGGCAAATTATTTCACCTCTCAGAGAATTGATTTCATAATCTATAAGTAATCATAATCATTTTATATAGCTTTAAGTTTTGCAAAATGCTTTGCTAATATTATCACATTTTATTCTCACAATAACCCTAGGAAGTAAATGCTATTATTTTCCTTAGGTTACAGATGAGGAAACTGAGGCAAACAGAAGTAAAGTGACTTGTCCAGGCAGCTAGGAAGTGTCTGAGGCCAGTTGTGTAAATTCCAATAGGTCAGGGCATGCCTAAACCTTGTGGTACATAAATGTAATGGATATTGCTGTTATGGAAGGAAAATTATTCCCAAGATGTATTTATCAAGATCTCATTTCTCTCTTGAGCTAAAGATGAGCACCAGCAGTTTGTACTGGAATCTTTCCAACCAGATATCCTGTAGGTATATGAAATAGAATTCATTATATTTCACCCCAAACCTTCACCTCTTCCTAACTTCCTTTTTACTTTCCAGGATTATGAAGTCAAAATCAAGAAGGGTTAATGGGACATGAAGAATTGGCTAAAAAATACAGAGACTTTTGTAAAATGAGACTTTAGAAGGAATTGTTTCCTTCACCCTTGTCCAACCCTCCAACCAGAGGAAAGAGGCAACTAAGGAAATTTTTATCATTTTCAGTCATGTTGGACTTTTAACGATCACATTTAGGGTTTTCTTGGCAGAGATACTAGAGCTGTGTTGATGAAGATGTGGCACGCATGCCCCAATGGCATAGAGGGGGCTGCTTCCACAGCTCCTGAGGACATTTTTTGCAAGCCCTGCTCCTCTGTCCAGTAACCCAATGTGAGCACTTCCTCCCTCTGCTCTCTGGAGTAATGCAGGGGGCTCACAGACAGCTTGAAGTTGCACTCCAGGCATGCGATCTCAAAAAGGTTCACCAATGCTATACTAGCATGATTTGTCATTTCCTCCTCCAGGTCATTTGACAGATGAGTAAATTGAGGTCAACAGGCTTATGTGGCTTGCCCAGAGACATACATCTAGTAAGTATGTCAGGCCAGATTTAAACTCAGGGAGATGACTCTTCTTAGCTCTAGGTCTAGCACTTTACCCACTGTACCACCTACCCCTGTCCCCTAACTTTTCTGACTTCCTTCAAGACTTAGTTCAGGTCTCAATATCTGTATGGATCCTCTCATAGTCCCTTACATCTTTTCCCCATTGCTAATGTCTTATGCCTTCCCTCTGAGATTACCTTCCATCTATTAGATAGATAGGTAGATAGATAGATAGATAGATAGATAGATAGATAGATAGATACATACATACATACATACATACATACATACATACATAGGTAGGTAGACAGACAGACAGACAGACAGACAGACAGATAGATAGATAGATAGATAGATAGATAGTTGGATGGATAGATAGATAGATAGTTGGATGGATGGATAGATAGGTAGATAGATGATAGATAGATAGATAGATAGATAGATAGATAGATAGATAGATAGATAGAAAGAAAGAAAGAAAGATACTCTTGTTTGTACCTATCTTTTGTAGACTATCTCTTCCATTAGAATGTGAGCCCTTTATCACCTCACACCTATTAGGTCGACAAATAAAAAAGGAAAATGATAAATGTTGGAAAGGATGTGGCAAAATTGGGACAATGTGTTGCTGGCAAAATTGTGAACTAATCCAACAATTCTGGAGGGCAATTTGAAACTGCCCAAAGAGCTACACATACCTTTTTATCCTGTAATATCACAACTGAGATCTATATTCCAAAGAGATCATAAAAAAGGATCAAAAAGGATCAAAGAAAGGAGAAAGGACCTACTTGTACAAAGATATTTATTGTAGCTCTTTTGTCGTGGCAAATTGGAAGTTGAGGGAATTTCCATTAATTGTGAAGTAGCTGAACAAATTGTACTATATGTTGGTAAGGGAATACTATTGTGCTTTAAGAAATGATAAACAGGATTAATTCAGAAAAAGCTAGAAAGATCTACATGAACTGATATAGGGTGAAATAAGCAGAACCAGGAATACATTATACACAGTGACACCAATATTATATGATCATCAACTATTAAAAGACTTAGCTACTCTCAGCAATAAAATGATGCAGGATAATTCCACAGGACTTATGACAAAGAATGCTATTCACCTCCAGAGAAAGAACAGTTGGAGTCAGAATGCTGATTGAAGCAAACAATTTTACACATTAGTTTATATATGGTTTTATTTTGGGGTTTTGATTTTATATAAGTATTATCTTACAATAATGATGGATATAGAAGTATGTTTTGCTTGACAATATATATATATATATAACCCAGATCAAATTACAGTCTCCAGGAGTGGGGAAGGAAAAGAAGGAGGGAAACAACTTGGATCTTATAAGTTTGGAAAACATACTGAAAAATTTTATTACATGTAATTGGGAAAATTAAATATCTGAATAAAAAAGAATAAAAATTTTAAAATGTGAGCCCTTCCTAGAACACACCCATGGTTTGATTTTTGGTTATTTGTTTGTTTGTTTTTTTATTTTTATACCAAAGGCTTAGTTGGTGTGGTATCTGACATATGACAAATGCTTAAAAAATGCTTGTGGAGGGACTTAAATAAAAAAGAAAAAGAAATAGAGACAGGAAACCTACATGGTTATACAATGACT
>NW_025379372.1:0-5516 GCF_016433145.1 Gracilinanus agilis
ATTTTACCTTTTAAACTGTTATTTTCTTGCCAGATCTCTTCCATCTTCCTCAGAATCTCAGTTTTGAACTCTTCCATAGTTTGTGAGGAGTTTTCCTTATTTGAGGAGGGTCCGGATGCTTGTTTGTTTTCCTCCTCTGTTTGCTCGGTTGTCTGGATTTTCTCTGTGTAAAAGTTGTCGAGTGTTAAAGACTTCTTTTTCTTGTTATTCTTTCTCTTCTGAGCTTCCTGAGACTGGGTAGCCATCATTAGCCCAGCAGCTTCTCAGGTTTATCCTCGCGCTCAGTGTCTGTCCACGGTCTATTGGCTCCTGAGGTCTGAGTTCTGGTTTTTTCTAAGGTCAAGCCCCCTGGTGGACCCCCTTGCTTGATCCTCTGCGGGAGGTTCCTTTACACGTCTCAGGGTGCTGCTTCCACAGTCGTATATCCGTCCACGCTGGTTCCCCACTCAGGCTTTAGTTCCTGGCTGTGTCTGCCTCCACCCACGCCTCCGCAGTGCCTGCGCTCTCAGCCCGCGCTCTGCGTCCTGCGTCCACGCTCTGCTCCCACGCTCAGATTTCGCGTGCGTTTTTTGGCTTATTGGGGTCCTAAACCTATCTGCTCTCAGGAACAGGCCCTGGAGCTGCCAATGACTTGATGGGTGCCCCAAACTTGCTCTATTTCTTTTTAGCTGGCTTCGGCGCTCTAGATGTTGTGTGTGGAGGGGATGGGGGTGGGGTGGTTGCTCAGCCCGCGATTTAGTGAGAGCTGTTTCACCCCTTTATAGCATGGAAATGCCTCGATTCCACGTACCTTCCACGCTGTGCCCTGTTGTGGGGTTCCTCCATTCGTCTGGACTTGTTTTTATGTCCCCTTGAGGAGTTCTGTGTGTTTCAGTCAGGAGAGGTTAAGAGCTGCTTCTTACTCTGCCGCCATCTTAACCCAGAACCCCTGAATGTTGCTTTTTGAAATGTATCTGCTGTGATACTTAATTCTTCTTAGTGAGTTCATTGATGGTTTGTTCAATTTCTTTTTCTGAGATGGGGTTATTTAAGCATTCTATTTCTTTTGCTAATCTGGGCAATTTATATTTTATAAATATTCATCTATTTCACTTAGATTGTAAAATTTATTGCCATATAATTGGGAAAAATAACTCCTAATGATTACTTTAATTTCTCTTTATTGGTGGTGTCATATTCAAACTCTGGGAGTTGTGAGTCTTACCTTGATTGACAGGTGAAGACAGTTGGAGACATCAGAATGTTCCCAGATGCCATGAGGACAAGAGGAAAGGCAGTTGGCCAGAGGATATAAATACCCTGACAGCCATCTGACAAGGGCCCTTGGCTTTGACCCTTGGCCTGGAACCCTTGGCCTTGGACATTGATCTCTGATATTGGAGCATTGACCCGGGGATCTCTGACCATGGGTCCTCTGATTCTCTCTGAATTCCCTCTAGATATTTAGACATCTGAACCATCATTAGATATTTAGGTGTCTGGGCCCGGGTAGGAACCAGGACGAGGGAAGGAGAAGAAGCAGAGGGAGGTAAGGGAGGTATTTCCTGATGGCTGTAGGACTGACATAAGAACTGGCAATAAGAAGCTGAGAAGGATCATCAATATCTGTATCAACCAAGCAGATTGCTTTCTCTGGTTTGGCTGTGGCCAAGCTGAGCCAGAGGAGGTGAAGAACAAGAGCTCCAGCATCACTGAAACAGCCTACAGTACTGAGGGATTAGTGATCATAGCCATTAGTGACAGGGTCTCCTATCCCTAATATGTTCCTGATTATTCCTTTCCCTTATTAACATCTATAGACAAATTTTATTAAGTACCTTCCTGAGTGATTCTTACAACACAACCCCTGGGGAGGGAGCAATACAGTCAGATGAAAACATTATCCAAGGTTAATAGAGCCCAATATTAATAATCAATCCAACCACAGGTGGGACCTGAAAGGGTTACTCATCCACCTGACCTTTAGGGATCCTGCCTGGGCACTGTTATCAAGAAGGGGCAGTTATTATAATATCCAGCTGAGTGACAAGACTTGGGTGTCCTTGCACCAGCTATCAAAGGAATCCAAAGCACAACTTCCTTGATTAATATACCCTATAATAACTATAATAGCAAACAAAGATACCTTCTTTATAACAGTGGCAACTTCACCCATTTCATTTTTGATAGTGATTATTTGATTTTTCTCCTTTCCTTTTTAAAATCAAATTAACCAATGTTCTATTTTATTTGACCCCCCCATAAAACCAACTCCTAGCTTTATTTATTAATTTGGTGGTTCTCTTACTTTTAATTTTATTAATTTCTCCCTTAATTTTTAGGATTTTCAATTTAATCTTTGATTAGAGATTTTTAATTTGTTCTTTTTCTGATATTTTTAGTTGTGTGTCCAATTCATTGATCTGTTTTTTTCTCCATTTTTTTCTTCTTTTTAAAACTTCTGCCTTAGAATCAATAATATGTATTGGCTCCAAGGCAGAAGAGTGGTAAGAGCTAGGCAATGAGGGCTAAGTGACTGCCCTAGGATCACACAGCTAGGAAGTGTCTGAGGCTAGATTTGAACCTAGGACCTCCTGTCTCTAGGCCTGGCTTTCAACCCACTGAGCTAACCAGCTGCCCCCTTTTCTCTATTTTATTGATGTAAGCATTTAGAGATATAACTTTTCCCCTAAGTACTGTTTTGACTATATCTCATAAATTTTAACATGTTGTCTCCTCATTGTTATTTTCCTTAATGAAAATCTTAATTGTTTCTATAATTTATTCTTTTAACTACCACCTTTTTAGCATTAGATTATTTAGTTTCCAATTAATTTTTGAGTTGTCTTTCCATGGACTCCTATTGATTATAATTTTTATTGTGTTTTGATCTGAAATGGATGCATTTATTGTTTCTGCTTTTCTGCATTTGGTTGTGAAGTTTTTATGCCCTAATATATGGCCAATTTTTGTGTAGGAACCATGATACTGTTGAAAGGAAGGTATGTTATTTGCTATACCCATTTAATTTTCTCCAGAGATGTATTAGTTCTAACTTTTCTAAAATTTCATTCACTTCCCTTAGTTCTTTCTTCCTTCTTTTTTTTTTTTTTGGATTGACTTATCTAGATCTGAAAGGTGGAACTCAAGGTCTCCCACTAGCACAGTTTTAATATCTATTTCCTCCTGAAGTTCATTTAATTTCTTCTTTAAAAATTTGGTATGGCTAGGTTCTGCGTTAAGATGGCGGCAGAGTAAAAAGCAGCTTCTTGACTTCTCCTAACCCACGCATATAGGACTCCTCAAGAAGACATAAAAACAAATCCAGCGGAAAGAAGGGACCCTAAAACAGGGTGCAGCATTGGAGGTATGTGGAAATGGGCATTTCCATACTATAAAGGGGTGAAACAGCTCCCACAAAAACACAAGCAGAGCAACCCCCTCCTACACCCCACACCACCTACAATGCCAAAGCCAGCACACAGGTTTCAGGCACCTATTGGGTCATTGACAGCTCACCATGGCTTGTTCCTGGGAGCAGCAAGACTTGGGACTCCCCGGGAGGCTGAGAAACTTGCGGACTTTGAGCACAGACCCTGAGTCCAGGTGCAGGCGAAGGGGCTGACACAGGCGTGGGATGAGGCACGGATTAAAGCACAGACAAAGGGGCTGATTCTGAGTGCAGGAGCGGACCTTGAGTGGGGACCCAGTGCAGAAAGGTGCTTGACTGTGGAAGCAGCTCCCTGAGACTGTTAAAGGAGCTTCAGGCAGAAGAACGAGCAAGGAGACCACCAGGAGGCTTGTCTCAAAACAACTAGACCTGAGATCTGAGGAGGCTAAAGGGCACAGACAGATCCTGGGCGCGAGCATAAAGCTGAGAGGGAACTCAGCTTACAATGCCAAGCCAGAATCATCAGGAAAACCAGAAGAGAAAGATGAAGAAGAAAAACCTTTAAAAATCCAGACAACAGAGGAAACAACTGAGGAGAACACACAAGTAACCATATCCAAACCTTCCCAGAACAATGAAAATGGGTCACAAGGTCTTGAAGAGTTCAAATCAGAGATCATGAGAAAGATGTAAGAGATTTGGCAAGAAAAAAACAGTTTAAAAGGCAGAATTTCACAATTGGAAAGTGAGGCAAGTAAATCAAAGACCAGAAATGACCAGATTGAAAAGGAAAACCAGTCTCTAAAGGCTAGAATTGGGCAATTAGAAAAAGATGCCCCCAAATCAAAAGAATGAATAAGCAAATTGGAGACCAAAATCAAACAGCTGGAAAACAGGTCAGACCAAACTGAAAAGGAAAATCAAAAGCTGATATCAGAAAACCAGTCTCTAAAGACAAGAATTGGGCAAGTAGAAGCCAATGATCTATCAAGACAACAAGAACAAATAAAACAAAGTCAAAAGACTGATAAAATAGAAGGAAACATGAAATATCTCAATGAGAGAGTGACAGACCAAGAAAACTGGTCTAGAAGAGACAACTTGAGAATCATCGGTCTTCCAGAAAAGGCAGAAATTAATAGAAACTTGGACTCCATACTTAAAGAAATTATTCAGCAAAATTGCCCTGAAGTTCTACAACAAGAGGGCAATATAGACATTGAAAGGATCCATAGAACACCCTCTACACTGGACACAGAAAAGTCAACACCCAGAAATATAATAGCGAAATTGAAGAGCTTCCAAGTTAAAGAAAAAATCTTACAAGAAGCCAGAAAGAGACAATTCAAATATCAAGGAGCACCAATCAGGATCACACAGGATCTGGCAGCCTCCATGCTAAAAGAACACAAGGCTTGCAATACAATATTCAAAAAGGCAAGAGAGCTGGGCCTTCAGCCACGAATCAACTACCCAGCGAAACTGACTATATACTTTCAGGGGAAAGTATGGGCATTCAACAAAATTGAAGAATTCCAAGTTTTTGCACAAAAGAGACCAGGACTAAATGGAAAGTTTGACACTCAACCACAAATATCAAGAGAAAGATGAAAAGGTAAATAAGAAACAGAGGGAAAAGAAAGAAAACTCATAGTCTTTTAAGCTTGACTCTTTAAGGGCATAAATAAGATCTAATTATCTGTATTACTAGGTGGAGAAATGCTATGTATAATTCTCTGTAGTGAGCTCTATACACTATTATAATATTCACTATTATAGCAACCAGAAGAATAATTCATAGGGAGAGGACAGGATACTAAATGGTCTCAGAAGACATGAGGGGTGGGGAAGTGGGGGGATTAGTAGGGGACACCAAGAAAAATCCGAGTAAATAAAGAAAAATAAGATATTCTATTACACACAAAGAGGGCATGGGAAGGGGAGGGGATGAATAATATCATAAGAAGGAGAGGAAGAGAGCATAATCAAACCATACTCTCAGTGTAATCATCCCGGAGAAGGAAGAGTAGCTTTATTATCCATTGGGATAAAAAACTCTATCTAACCCTACTGAGAAAGTCAGAAGGGATAAACCAAAGGGAGCAGGGGAGTGGGGAGGTCAAAAAAGGGAGGGAAGAAGAAGGGG
>NW_025379373.1:0-2019 GCF_016433145.1 Gracilinanus agilis
CAAAGTAAAAATAGATAAGGTTAAAAGAGATAGGGAAGGTTACTACATCCTAATAAAAGGCAGTATAAACAATGAAGAAATATCAGTACTCAATATGTATGCACAAAACTAAATAGCTTCCAAATTTCGAAAGGAGAAACTAGTGGAGCTCAAGGATGAAATAGATAGCAAAACCATACTAGTGGGGGACCTGAACCTTCCCCTATCAGATTTAGATGAGTCAAACCAAAAAATAAATAAGAAAGAGATAAGAGAGGTGAACAAAACCCTAGAAAATTTTGAGTTAATAGATATTTGGAGAAATATAAATAGAGACAAAAAGGAATACACCTTCTTTTCAGCAGCACATAGAATATTCACAAAGATAGACCATGTAATAGGGCACAGAAACATGGCAAACAAATGCAAAAAAAGCAGAAATAATAAATGTAATCTTCTCAGATAATAATGCAATAAAATAGTTATTAGTAAGAATACATGTAAAGGCAAACCGAAAACCAATTGGAAATTAAATAATATGATTCTCTAAAATAATTTAGTGAAAGAACAAATCACAGAAACAATTAATAATTTCATTGAAGACAATGACAATGATGAGACATCTTAGCCAAACTTATGGGATGCAGCCAAAGCAGTTCTAAGAGGAAAATTTATAACATTGAGTGCAAACATTAACAAATTAGGGAGGTCAGAGGTTAATGAATTGGGCATGCAACTTAAAAAACTAGAAAATTAAAAAATTAAAAATACTCAGATGAAAACTAAATTAGAAATACTAAAAATCAAAAGAGAAATATTGAAAGTAAAAGAACTATTGAATTAATAAATAAGACTAGAAGCTGGTATTTTGAAAAAACAGATAAAATAGACAAAGTATTGGTTAATCTAATTAAAAAAAGGAAAGAAGAAAACCAAATTAATAGTATCAAAGATGAAAAAGGAGACCTCACCTCTAATGAAGAGGAAGTTAAGGCAATCATTAAAAACTATTTTGCCCAATTATATAGCAATAAATTTAACAATCTAGGTGATATGGAAGAATATTTGCAAAAATATAAATTGCCTATATTAACAGCAGAAGAAATAGAATACATAAATAATCCAATATCAGAAAAAGAAATTGAACAGGCCATTAAAGAACTCACTATGAAAAAAACACCAGGGCCTGATGGATTCACAAGTGAATTCTATCAAACATTCAAAGAACAATTATTCCCAATACTATACAAATTATTTGATATAATAAGCAAAGAAGGAATCTTACCAAACTCCTTTTATGACACAAATAAGGTACTGATTCCAAAAGCAGGCAGATCAAAAACAGAGAAAGAAAATTACAGACCAATCTCCTTAATGAACATAGATGCAAAAATCTTAACTAGAATACTAGCAAAAAGACTCCAGCGAGTGATAAAGAGGGTTATTCATCATGATCAGGTGGGATTTATACCAGGAATGCAAGGATGGTTCAACATTAGGAAAACCATCCACATATTTGACCATATCAATAAGCAAACCAACAAAAACCACACGATAATCTCAATAGATGCAGAAAAAGCCTTTGACAAAATACAACACCCATTCCTACTGAAAACACTAGAAAGTATAGGAGTAGAAGTTTCTGTCCTAAAAATAATAAACAGTATATATCTTAAACCATCAACAAGCATCATATGCAATGGGGATAAATTAGAAGCCTTTCCAATAAGATCAGGTGTGAAACAAGGATGCCCATTATCACCTCTTTTATTTAACACTGTACTAGAGACACTAGCAATAGCAATTATAGAAGAAAAAGAAATTGAAGATATTAAAATAGGCAAGGAGGAGACTAAGCTATCACTCTTTGCAGACGATATGATGGTTTACTTAAAAAATCCTAGAGAATCAACTAAAAAGCTGGTAGAAATAATAAACAACTTTAGCAAAGTTGCAGAATACAAAATAAATGCACATAAATCATCAGCATTTCTATATATTTCCAACACATTAGAGCAGCAAGAGATAGAAAGAGAAACA
>NW_025379374.1:0-4955 GCF_016433145.1 Gracilinanus agilis
AGAGACAGAGAGAGAGAGAGAGAGAGAGAGAGAGAGAGAGAGAGAGAGAGAGAGAGAGAGAGAGGAAGAGCCTTGAGAAGAAAAGGAGCTAATTACTGCCACACCTCTAATTATAAACAAAAGTTTTGAAATACAGTTTCAAAAATTTTAAACTCAAAGTGATAAACTTTCATAATTATTTGCTAATGGTTAAAAACAGATCAATTGGTGGAATAGTCTAGGAAAACAAAATACAGAAGGCTTGGAATTTTAAATCATCTCCAATTTGGCTCCATTGTACATTTGCAGTCTCATTTCACTTTACTCCCCTTCATGGACATATTCTCTGTTACAACAAATTGGATTGAGAGTCATTCTCTAAACTTGATATTCCCTCTCTGACCTTGCTGCATTTGCAGTACTTGTTCACCACAGCTGGAATGCAGTTTTCAAAAGAAATCATTATATTCTCTTATGACTCAGGCCAGATATCACCTCTTCATGGAGAGCTACCCTGAGCCCCTAAGTTATTAATGCTTTCCCAGTCCACAAATTATTTTATATTTGTTCATGGTGTATTCACATACTACCATAATTAGAACACAAAACATCTTTTTTGAAATTATTAATTTTTTCTTTGTATCCCTAGATGTATTATTATTATTAATCCAAAACTAGACTCTTAGTAAATGCTTACTAAATTGAACTGATTCAAATAGAGGCTATATCTCTGCACTGACCTCTCTGTTAATTATCTCTCATTTTCAACACGTGACTATTGTACTTTCCTTCTTTGTACAATAGGTTCTCATTCATAGCCTTTATCTTTGAAGCAATCAATTAATATTTAGTAGATCCATATTATGTATTGGGCTCTGTGCTAAGGGCTAGGAATAAAAAGAAAGATAAAATCTACTTTGCCCTCCAGTAGTTAGCATTGTGATGAGGGAGACAACATGCACATATCTAGGTGCATAAATGGCATCCAAAGAGTAGATGGAAGGCAATCTTAGTAGGAAAGGCATTAAGAGATGGTGGGATAAGGAAAAAAAATCTTCTTTTAGAAAGTAAGATTTGAAATGAGTTTTGAATGAAGCTAGGAAAACTAGTATTCACACATAAATTATATATACACACTATATATATTACAAATATATATATATATATACATATACATATACACACATATATATTTATACCTATTGATAAACACACAAATACTCATATAGTCTAAAAACAATATCAACAATCTATTTCTGGGTCTCAGGCAAGGCTACTGAGTGCTTTTCTCTTCTGAGAATGTCTTCTTGTCTGAACACACATATTGGCCAGAATCAGTCCCAAAACAGCTTGGCCTCTATTCACTTTTTTTGGGGGGGGGCAATTTATTTATTAGATCAGTAATTCATTTTTAGCAATACAGTTTTAGAACGTCACAGTGCTGCTCATGAGCAGACAGGTGATTTCAGGCATGGATAAGGTTACAGGAGATAGAGTGTCATCATCAAGGAATTGCCAATGGGGTGTGTTGTTGGGTCTTACCATGTTTAGAGGACAGAAAAATATAAGGAAGTTAGAAAGGGCTTTAAATGACAAATAGAGGAGTTTATATTTGATGCTAGAGGTAATAAGGACACATTGTAACTCATTGAACAATGGCTGGGGTAACATGATCTGAACAATTCTTCAGAAAAATCAATGTGACAGGTGTGTGACGGGTGGATTGGCGTGGAGAGAGATTTGAGGCCGGGCAATCACATACAAGGCTATTGCAATAGAAATTGTGAGGGTCAGAACTATGGCTATGTGAGTAGAGGGAATTGGCTATTTTCATGAGATATGAACATAAAAATAATGTCATGCCTTGGATTGGAGATTTTAGGTGAGAGTGAGGAATCTAAGATACCTCTGAGTTTGCTTACCTGGATAACAACTAATTTTGGGAAAAGGGAAGAATTAGGGAAGGATATGAATTATGTTTTAAAAATGTTGAGTTTGAGATGCCTTTGCAGGATTATAGGTGAAGAGAACAATTAGGGCTGCGAATCTGTGAAAACTACCCAGAGATAATAATTGAACCATTGGTGGCTTATGATTTCACTAGGTGAGATAGCATGAAGAGGAAAGAGAGAAAGGATACAAGATAGAACCTAAGGGGACACCTATGTTGAGTGGACATGACATGAATGAAGATCCAGCAAAGGAAATAGAGGAGAATTTAACAAGTAGGAGAACAAAGCAAAGGAAATAGAGGAGAATTTAACAAGTAGGAGACCAAAGGACCAATGAAATCCAGACATGAGTTTATCTTAGAGAAAATACTCAGTAGTAACAAATGCTACCGAGTTGTTCATAAGGATGAGGGTAGACAAAAAGCTATTAGATTGGGTAATTAAACAATTATTGGGTAACTGTAGAGAGCAGTTCCAATTGAACAATGAATTTGGAAGTCAGACTGCAGAAAGAAAGAAAGAGTATAAGAAGAGGGGAAGTGAAGGGAATAAGTACAGATTATACAATTGACCAAAAGCCATCTGTAATATATATATATTACATGACCCACATGTAATATATATATATATATATGTATATATATATATTTTTTTTGGTCAGTTATTTTTGATTTTTTTACTTGCTAGCGCATGTGGGTCATAGACCTCCCCACCCCACTTAAGGTTTAAGAGGGGGTGTATACATTCCTGGTGGCTAAAATCTAAAGAATAAATAGGGGAGAAATCAAGGAGAGATACAGGATAACATCAAAGTTAGTAGGATTAAATGAGGTTTTTAATTCTGATTTTCAATCTTATGTCAAGGCTCTCTACTTCCTAATAAGACAATGATTCTTGAAGACAAATATAATTAGGTATGTTCTTCTACATCCCTTAGCATGCATCAGAAAGTGAAGCAAACTCTGTCTTTGTTTTTGTTTTATATTTCCATATCTTCACCAGTTAAAGTCCAAAAGTTCAACTTTGAATTTAAAATCTCAGAATCTTATTATGCTCTCAGATAGAAGTAATTCTCTCACCTGTGTTTTATAGGTGTGTATGTATGTATGTATATATGTATATATGTATGTGCATACACATATCCCAAGAAAAAAATTACTTATAGGTTATGTTAGGCTCATATATGCAGGCTCCCTAAAACTGTATGCATAAAATGTATAAAAATATTCAATTTATAATGTGAAACAGGTATGTGTTTAAAGGAATGCTTATTGTATCCAATAATAAGTGCACATTAACAGAAAGACTGAAAATATAATATATAATTTATGATTACTGTTGTACTCCTCCAGAAATTAAGAAAGGAACAATATAAGGAGTTTTGGGAGACTACTAAATTACCATTAAATGTTTCATCTCAGCACTGCACTGAGCAAAACATTTGCTACAGATCTATGTCTTCAAGAAATCTCATCACTATCATCTCTTATGCACAAACTGACCCTGACCCCAGTCATCTCTGACTAATGGACTCCTTTTCTTTGGATACTTTCATCCTTTTTTTATCCCCCAATATTGTTACCTATTTTCAGGAAAGAAACATAAAACAGGAGAGACATCCAGAGGAACTGGTTCAAGATTACCTATTTGCTTTCTCATTATATGTCGTATGCAAAGAAGAAGAGCAGCCCTTCTGCATACCCCTGAGAGGAAAATGACTTACCACCCAATCTGGGGAGTCCACAAAAGAGAATCAATCTCACCTTTTTACTGATGCAAAACCCTACCCCTAAGCAATTGTCATAGGACTGGGAAATTACTAGGGGATCACCTGAGATTTTCTATAAATGTACTGAAGTGCTAAATACTTTCAAAATCTGCTAGAAATAGGCAGAGCAGTTTTGCCAATGGTCCATACCAGCATTGGGGAAGGTTTTCAAGTTTGAGTGCCCAAAGGGCAAATTCAAGTTTTCTCTGAGCCCCTGGCATTACCAGAAAGATCAGAGGGAGGAAATGCTTGCTTTGGGCAGGTGGACAGAGGGGTGGGGCTTGCAAAAATGTTTTGGGGCTCTGGGAAGAAGAGGAACAGAGCAACTCCCCCATGTCAGGGCTGGCAGGAGTGCCAATACTTCACCAGTGCTGGTTTATACCCATTACATTTATTTAGAAGTTGTTCTACCTTTCCTCTCTGCACAGCTCTAACCTTATACACTATAAGTTGCTTAAGGGCAGGGCAATTATTAATCTTTCAAGCTATCTTAGAGCTACTTTAATTTCTGGTCATTTATTTATTTGTTTGTTTGTTTTTCTAGACCTGTGCTTTCACTGGTATATTGAATTTAAAGTTAAAGAACACCATCTATTATTGTTAAACTACAACTACACTCTAACTTAATCTTACTTAACTTGATTACCTGAGGGGTTAGGGGATTTGGCCATTGTCACATAACTACTATTTGTCAAAGATAAGACTTGAATCCAGGTCTTTTCTGACCAGAGGTTAACCAATGAATTTGACTGTGGTGCATTTCATCTTGTACATAGTAAGTACCAAATTAATGTTTAATTATTGCTGAGGGTGCATTATATAGCAACTTTGAAGGGTGGAGCTGTCAGGAAGGCCTATACTAAAGCAGGTATTTACTTAATTCAAAACCTTAATACTTATACTAAAATAATCACAAAAAGCCTTCCAAAACCATTACTTTTGCTAACATTATTTAACTATCTTAGAATTACAATTATGATTATCTAAAGACTACTGCTAACATTAAAATCTGATCCTCATGAAAGGGGTTAGGGAATTTTTCACCCACAAAGGGAAGTGAATGGGCTTCCCAAAGAGATTAATGTGGATTGTTTAACTCTTTTCCTGTGGTTATTTAAGTTTCTATGATTCCAATTTCTCCTTTCTCCTTCTAGTTTTTTTTCCCTCCTACTTACTAGTGAATTTCTCCTTCACTTTCTATAATGTGATATGAATACTCCATTGGACAGCCCAATGTATATATTTATATTTATATT
>NW_025379375.1:0-2500 GCF_016433145.1 Gracilinanus agilis
TCCTCTCCTCTCCTCTCCTCTCCTTTCTTCTTTTCTTTAAACCCTTACCTTCTGTCTTGGAGTCAATACTGTGTATTGGCTCCAAGGCAGAAGAGTGGTAAGGGCTAGGCAATGGGAGTTAAATGACTTGCCCAGGGTTACACAGCTAGGAAGTGTCTGAGGCCAGATTTGAACCTAGGACCTCCTGTCTCCAGGCCTGGCTCTCAACCCACTGAGCTTC
Organism: Gracilinanus agilis; assembly: GCF_016433145.1. NCBI lineage: Eukaryota > Metazoa > Chordata > Mammalia > Didelphimorphia > Didelphidae > Gracilinanus > Gracilinanus agilis. Next base: position 221 of record NW_025379375.1, read on the forward strand.
CCAGCTGCCCCCTTAAATGCCTTTTTCAAGGTCATAAGAAGATAAATAGAAGAGAAAGGATTTGAAGCCCATGTTGGTTGGATCCAAAGTCAACATTTCTCCATTCTACAATGCTACCTCTACTTCAGATAAACAGTCCAGCTATTCCATTCCAACATTTAGAGCAATCCCTGGTGCACAGGAGGCATTTAAGAAATATTTATTGCTTGCTTCCTTGATCTAATCATAGAGAAATGAGAACTCCCTTAAAAGCCCACTAAAACATGGCGATATGATAATCAGGGCACATTTCAAAGATCCCAACAACAAAGGAGTACCTAGGTATAGAATGACCTTGGCTTAATTCATGATGTTCCTCTTTGAAGACTGTTCTTTCTGAGTTAGAAGTCTATACACATGGACTTAAAGCATATTGTAGGGACTATAGGGAGGATTATAGAGATGCCTGCTGGATTCATATTTTGCTTTAAGGAAAAATGAAGATGTTCTTAGTGGGCAGGATTTGGTAAAGGATCTCTGGTCCTCTCCAGTCAGGGACAGGGCATATCCTCAGGAAGGGCTATCTCTAAAAGGGTGTAGTTGGCAGTGCACCCTTAATATCTTACTCTGATCACATATAAGCACCTGAACAGTTAATGACTAATGTATACCTGGTTTACTGAATGCACAGCCATGAAAGGAAGAGAGAGTTAGACAGGAGCACAGGTGTGGATTGAGTCAAGAATCAGACCCATTAGTTAGCTACTCTCGCCTTTGTGCTGGATCAATGGTAACTTAAGGTTTGGTACTGGTGATAAAACCTAGCATTTCCATAGTTTCTTCAGGTTATCAATGGTTAGTTTATAGTAACTAGAAAAGTATAGCCCTTTATAGTAACACCAAGTTTTCTGGAAGCACAACAAAATAATATAAGTCCAAGTTCCTAATTCCACATTTATTTAGAGTTCAGAATAAGCTGGGGTGGCATAATGACTCACTCATCTCACTCTGCTTGCCCCTTTCCCACCCTTTTCCCAGGAATAGGATGAGAAGTAAATATAGGAAGTTATATATATATATGTGTATATATATATATAGGAAGTTATATATATGTACATATATATATATATGTTACATTTAAACTGTATACACACCCATGAAGAAGTTATTTAGTGAAATGTATGAAGTGATATAGCTTTAAGAACAGACTGAGTGACTACCCCAAGTTGGAAAGAGGAATTCTGGGGCTCATGAAAGTAAGATTCTCCATGCCAGGATTAACTGTTGGGTGTATGTTTTATGGGGAATATGATAACTGTGGCCAAAGGAATTAGATATCACTGGAAAGGTTAAAGACTTTTTGCTCAGTCAAAGAATAGCTTGTAAGTCCACTTATATACTAAACTTGTTTCCTATGAAGTGTGACCCTAGTCTAGAGTACTTCCAGAGGTTCTGGATTAGCTTCAAATGACTAAGTCTGCTTGGTGTGAATCCAGTATCAAGTCTCGAATGACATGGTTGTGTTTATACTCATTTTCCTGAATAAAAGGAGACCAAACTTCACATTTCCTGAAGGACCTTATTCATCAAGTAAGCTTCTATATCCGTGATTTCAAGGGTTTAGTAGGCTCATAATCATTTGGGGGATGTTTTGTTATTATGTATTATTTTCTGTAATTTTGCACTATTTATTTTTCTATCAATTCTATACTGAACAAAACAACTTTAGCCAGTATCAAATTATATTTATTTGTTTCTGTCAAGACTTGACTGCATGCCAAAGTCACACGACCAGGGATAAGTGAAATATAGCAAATTCATGAAGGAGATGGAATTTGCTAATGAGTCAGGGCTCTGGGACTGGTTTTTAATTGGACAAATCCACAAAACTATGTACCTTCAGAGAAGAAGTCATAATTTTCATATAGAAGTACAGCCAAATGGTAAATTATTGATCCCATACTAGGAATAAATGCCATAATACTTTCACTTGCATACTTAAATCACTAGGGTGTTTTATGGGTAAATATTAAACACTGAGTTTACTGGGTTTATAGAAAGGGGAAAAGGAAGACTGCTTGGGCAAGGGATAACTGACTAAGAACAAATACCATTAGGGAATCACCTTTACACCCACAAACACAGGACTTGGAAATATGAGTAACACCTATATGGAGGAATGGCAGTTAAAACAGTTAAGGAGTGAGCCAGACTCCAGTCAGCTGGGAAATTACAATAAAACCTTATATAACTTAACTAGGGTACTTCTAGGGTTAGGGAGAACAGACAAAAAGCAGGAGG
>NW_025379376.1:0-13696 GCF_016433145.1 Gracilinanus agilis
AAAGGGCTATAAAAGAATGCCTGCCCTTTGATCCAGCCATACCATTGCTGGGTTTGTACCCCAAAGAGATCATAGATAAACAGACTTGTACGAAAATATTCATAGCTGCGCTTTTTGTGGTGGCAACAAATTGGAAAAGAAGGGTATGTCCTTCAATTGGGGAATGGCTGAACAAACTGTGGTATATGCTGGTAATGGAATACTATTGTGCTAAAAGGAATAATAAACTGGAGGAATTCCATGTGAACTGGAGAGACCTCCGGGAACTGATGCAGAGCGAAAGGAGCAGAGCCAGTAGAACTCTATACACAGAGACTGATATACTGTGGTAAAATTGAATGTAATGGACCTCTGTACCAGCAGCAATACAATGACCCAGGACAATTCTGAGGGATTTATGGTAAAGAAAACTACCCACATTCAGAGGAAGGACTGCAGGAGAGGAAACATATAAGAAAAACAACTGCTTGAAGGCATGGGTCGGGGTGGACATGATTGAGGGTGTGGACTCGAAACTACCACACCAATGCAACTACCAACAATTTGCAAATTGGTCTTGATCAAGGACACATGACAAAACTAGTGGAAATGCGCATCGGCCATGGGTGGGGAGAGAGGGGGGGGGTGAAGGGGAAAGTAGGAGCATGAATCATGTAACCATGTTAAAAATGAATATTAATAAATGTTAAAAAAAAAACCAAACCTCCAAATCTTATACCCAAACAAACAACTGAAAAATTGTTCCCTTTCATCTGCATTCTGACTCCAACAGTTAAAAGAAGGGATTTTAGTTGGAGTATAAAAGAAGCTAGAAGTAAAAGTAGATGAGGGAGAGCATTCCAGGCATTGAGGACAGTCAGAGAAAAGGTCCAGGCATTGAGGACAGTCAGAGAAAAGGTCCAGGGCAGAGCAAAACAACTGGGAGGCTAATATCACTAGATGGAAGAGTGTGTGGGGAAATAAAGTATAAAAAAATTGGAAAGGGAAGAGAGAGCTAGGTTATGAAGGGCTTTGAATAGAGCATTTGGTACTTGATGTTGGAGGCAATAAGGAGCCACTGGAGTTTGTTGAGTGGTGAGGCGCCATGGTTTTTGGGAATATCATTCTAGTGGCTGCATGGAAGATGAGGAGAGGCTCCAGGCAGGCAGACCCACCAGCAGGCTATCACAATAGTCCAGGTATAAGGTGATGAGGGGCTTTCACAGAGAGGTGGCACTGTCAGAGGAGAGAAGGGGACATACTCAAAAGAGGTTTTTCAAGGCGAAATCAATAGACCTTAGCAACCGATTGGCTATAGGGAGGGAGGAGAGACAGTGAGGCATGCAGAATGACTCCTAGGTTGTGAGCCTGAGGGACCGAGTGGATGGTGTTGCCTTCAACAGTAATAGAAGAAGAAGAAGAGAGAATGAGTTCCATTTTGGATATGTTGAGTGTAAGATGTCTACAGGATATTCAGTAAGAGATGTCTGAAAGGCACTTGGACATGTGAGATTGGAGGTCAGCAGAGAGGCTGAGGAGGAAAGGTAGATTTGAGAATTATCAGCATAGAGATTATAATTCAATCTGTTGAAATGAATGAGATCACCAAGTAATAGTATGGAGTGGGAAGAGAAAAGGGCCCAGGACAGCATCCTGAGGAATATCTATAGTTAGAAGGTGTGATCTGGAGAGGATACAGCAAAAGAGGCAGAGAAAGAGCAGTCTGATAAATAGGAAAACCAGGAGACAGTGGTGTCCTGAAAACCCAGAAAGAAGAGATTATCGAGGAAAAAGAGGATTGAGAAAAGGCCATCGATTTGGCAACTAAGACATCATTGTAACTTTAGAGAGTGGTTTTGATGGAACAATAAGGTCTGGAGCCAGATTTTAAGGAATTAAGAAGTGAGGGGGGCAGCTGAGTAGCTCAGTGGATTGAGAGACAGGAGGTCCTGGGTTCAAATGTGACCTCAGACACTTCCCAGCTGTATGACCCTGGGCAAGTCACTTGACCCCCATTGCCTACCCTTACCACTCTTCTGCCTTGGAGCCAATACACAGTATTGACTCCAAGATGGAAGGTAAGCTTAAAAACAAAACAAAACAAAACAAAAACTAGGAGCTGGTCTCATGAAGAAAATAATGAAATGGATAAACCTTTGGATAATTTGATTTAAAAAAAAAGAAGTGAGAGGAGAGAAAGTGGAAGCATTTGTTGTAGGTCTTTTGGAGGAATTTAGGCATAAAGGACAGAAGAGATATAGGATGATAGTGGGGATGGAAGGATTTAGTGAGAGTTTTTGAGGACAGGCATATTTGTAGGCAGTGGGGAACAAGCCAGTAGACAGAAATTGAAACAAGTGGTAGAGTAGGAATGATGGAAAGAGTAGAGGAAACAGGATGGAATAAGATGACTTTAGAAGACAGTGGGATTTAGAAGATGAAGTGAGACCAGAGTGAAGGAGGAGATAGTGGCATCTAAGTTATAGGAGATGAAGAAGAGGGGAAAAGAAACAGCTTGAAGCAAATGATCTCAATTTTTTCCCCCTGTAAAATAAAAGTTCTCAGTTGAGAGGGTGTAGGAAGGGAGAGCCATGGGATGAAAAAGTTTGGAAGAACCATTGTGAAGAGTGGATTAGTGTGATGATAAGGCAGGTATAAAATGATTTGTAGCAGTAGTGAGGGCCCAGTTGAGGTGGTGTAGCATAAATTTTTAGTAGTCCCAGTTAGAATGGTCTCTGATTTTTCTACCTTCATTCAGCAGCATCCCTGTAGGAGTGAAAGTGGTGAATGGTAGGAGTGATTCAAGGCTGAGGCTTGGGAGCACACAATCATTGAAATGATAATGGGGCTAGGAATTCAAGAACGGAGTTGTATTTATTGGTTCACCAAGGGATCAGGATGGGGAAAAGAAGAAAGAACGGCCAATGCCAGGAAGATAGCCTTGGAGAGAATTGAGTTTTTGTAAGGGAAAGCAGAGAGGCAAAAAGCTCATAATTAAGGTTTGCACCCCTGAACCACATTACCCCAAACCCTTTTCCCTTCGCCCTCATGTTTTGTAAATAAGGTGGGTGGGACTTTGCCCCAGAGATCTCTTCTCTCTTAACTGTGGCTGGGTTAGCTCCCTCTTTACTCTAATTTTTTATTTTCCTTTACTTCAAGTTATTATGAATAAATCTTATAAAAATATAATACTTGGAGTTATTGTATATTAATTTTTAATCTTACAGGTAGGATAACAAGATTTCAGAATTTTTGAATATGGGGGTTCTACATACATGGGAAACAGCAAGATTAAGAGTATGACTTCCTTGGTGTTTGGTAGAGGTGGAGAAGGAGGTCATGAGAAGTGGGTAGGCTGAGGAACCAAGTGGGTAAGTTGTCTGAGGAAGAGTCAGAATGTGTGCTGAAAACACCTACTATGAGGACATGCATCGGGGAGTCAAGAAAAACTGTCAGCCAAATTCTGAACTCAATGACAAAAAAAGGGTAGTGGTCTGGGGGTCCGTATTCAGCAGGTAACAAGACACTGATATGTATGAGCACATGAATATAGGAACATACGTAGAACATGAACCTTAAATTTAGGAGGAGAGGCTACCAAGGGATGTGAGGTAGGGGGAGAATTTGGAAGTCACGATGGAGAACAAGGGGGATTCCAATTCCCCTCCTCAACCTGTAACCATGTATATGACTTGCCATTTTGTTTCTATTAAATCTCATCTTATTTGGTTAGTACCACCTTAGGACCCTTCCCTTGGCCCATGCTCAGTCAACATTCCAGTCAAGCTTAAGGAAGTTCAGAATAGGACTGCTTCTAGGCATGTTTGATGAAGGGTCCCTTTTCCACCCAACACCCTCACCTCAATTCAGAGCAAGTGTAAATATCTTTTGACATTTTTTTTTTGACCACAATAACTCAGGGGCTCTTACTGTGTGGTGACAAAAAGTCTTTTACAGAAATTTTGTTTTTTTTCAGTGAGTAAAAGTGGATTTTCCCTTCTTCCCATATCCTTTCTCCTCCCCACCTTGGGGAAAAAGAAAAACAAAACCCTTATCTAGATATCCTTAATCAAGCCAAAACAATTCTCCAATTGACTATGTCCAAAAAATGTCTCATTTTCCACCCTGAACTCATCATCTCTCTGTTGAAGTCTTCTACTTTGCCACTGTGCTAGAATTCCATGGATGCCCTGAAGGGACAATCTCAGCTCCTCAGGCTTCTCCTCCTTGCTGGTCTTGAAGTGTCAGGATTTGAATGACTCAGTTCCCACTGTGTGGGATAAGTGTTAGTTTTGGGAAACGGGGGCTGAAAAGTGGCTCCTTATTTTGGCTCTGTGTTTTTGGTGTCCCATTTAAGTAAATCTTCTTTGATGTCACTATGATGCCACATTATCAATCCTAGATGATCCCAAAGAAGGTTGGGTGGATATAAGAAGAAATAATGGTGACTCATAAGCAGTGGTTGAGTAGATGGTGAACTCAAAAACATCCTAAGAACCTGATCTGAATTGGGGTGCTATATTTCTTTCTGTTGCTTCTTTTTCAGATAAGTATTCTTTTTAGATTGAAGATTCTCAGACTTTATTGGTTAACTGCATGAACTTGAGAAAGTCACTTAATTTATTTGAGTCTTAATGTCTTCTTCTGTAAAATGGGTATAATGATGACTTGCATTACCTACCCAACAAGGATATTATGAGGAAAGAATTTCTATATTTTTAAGGCTCTACAGAAATGGGTGCTATTGTTATTGTAGTCTTCTCCCCACTCCTTTTTTTTTCACCTCCAAGGACATCGTCTGTGACATTGCATACGTATAGAGAAATGTGAATTTGTAATTATTGAGAGATTTCTGGGAGAAAGAAGGAAGATAGGAGAATGAGGGACTGATTTCTCATTCATGTCTGTCCTACTCCCCACCAAGTTAGGAATCCAGCTTTTTTTAGGGTTGTGGGATGGGGTATCACCCTATTTTCAAGAGTGGTTCTGAGCTTGGAATTATTTATACCTCTTATACATCAGATATTTGAAGGCTAAAGGGATTACTTTTGGAGGTTCAGGAGAAAAATTACTTTCCTTTGTTGCTCTTTTGGGGAATGTCAAATATGAAAAGCAGATGTATTTCTCATTCTAAATTCATTAGAAAGAACACAGGCTTGAGATCAACGACCTAGATTCAAATCCCACCTCCATCACTTACTAAAATAATAGTAGCTAGCATATATATATATATATATATATATATATATATATCTTACATATATGATCATACTTTGTCCTTTCAATGATACTTGAATTATAGGATACTATAATTTTCTCCACTTTATAGATGAGGAAATTGAAGTTAAGAAAGTTTAAATGATTTGCTAAGTGACACACAGAGAGTAAGTGATGCAGAATTCAAACTCAGATCTGTCCTAACTGTAGGTCCAGTGCCCTATCTATTTATACCACCTAGTTGCCTTAACACTTGTGTAATTTTGAGCAAGTCCTTTAATTTCTTCAGACCTCAGTTTCCCTATCTATAAAATGAGGAATTGGACTAGGTAGCCTCTGAGGTCCTTTTTGATTCTCGGTTTATGATTCTGACATTAAAACCATCATATTACTTCATAGGTAAATTTATAACAAATAAAAGAGTTTTATATTATTGAAAATAAGGTTATAGGAGTTATGACCTACCAGTTCCACATATCTTCCTTACCCTGATAACTAGTATTCATTGAAAATATAAAACTTTTCAAGCTCATCCAAGATTTTGAGTGATGTCTCAGAATGAATTATGAGGCAAAACTAGGATGTTTTGCTATAGTTATTTTTGTATTTTGAAAACATTTGAGGATGATCCTTGGTAGTCTCTTTAGAGACAAAGCCTCGTGGTCTGGAATTTCTCACATTTTGATAATCTAATGAGTCTCTCCATTGCTCTTGAGAGGTCCCGTGGTGAGCCACGTAAGTGTGTGAAGGCGGATGGAAACCACTCAATGGTGAAAGTGATGCACAAAAGACACCCAGATACAAACAGTCTTTCCAACACCTCTAATCTAACCATAGTCCAAAGCCGTAAATTGAGTTCATGACTCATTCTGTATTCCAGGAACCACAGATGAGGCAGGGAGGTATGTCCCCAACAGCTCCCCAGAATTCTGTATGAACTTATATCAGGGCATGCCATCACATAGGAGTTTGCAGGGGAGGTTGAAGTGAAAAGCATGTGGTTGGAGGAGGAGATCATGAGGAAAAATCAGAAGGGAATGAAATAGCCACAGAGCCAGGAAACTCTCCAAATACCAAACCTCAATCTACTATGATTTATAGAAATGGAGACTTTTCTTCTCCCCTATTGTGATGCTAGATTTTGGACAGTTGTAGCTGAACTCTGACAGTCCCATGAGATTTTGCCCCTTTGGTGCTGGAAATATTTGATCTGGGCATTGCTATAGAGAATCAAAGGTTTTCAGACCAACAAGGGTGGCTTGAGCTGGGGGAAGATATGCAAGCAAGAGACAGAGACACCCTCTTTCCGCGTCGTGTCCAAGATGGCGCCGCCAAAAGATAAGAAGGCTAAGAGATCAACTTGGAAGTTTAACCTTGATCTCACCCATCCAGTGGAAGATGGAATCTTTGATTCTGGAAATTTTGAGCAGTTCTTGAAGGAGAAAGTTAAAGTCAATGGAAAAACTGGAAACCTAGGGAATGTTGTTCACATTGAACGCTTCAAGAACAAGATCACAGTAGTGTCCGAGAAGCAGTTCTCCAAAAGGTATTTAAAATATCTTACCAAGAAATACCTTAAGAAGAACAATCTTCGTGATTGGCTTCGTGTGGTTGCATCTGACAAGGAGACTTATGAACTTCGTTATTTCCAGATTAGTCAAGATGAGGAAGGATCTGAATCTGAAGATTAAATGGGAGCTGAGCCCTTTGAAGGGCTTTGAATTTTAAGTGTTCAAAAGAAAATATTATGAATACACTTTAATTTATGGGCAAATAAAACTTATAACTGATTAAAAAAAAAAGAGACAGAGACAGACAGAGAGACAGAGACAGAGATAGAGAGGGATAGAGATAGAGAGACAGAGGCAGAGAGAGACACAGAGAGAGACATAGAGAGATAGAGAGGGATGGAGACAGAGACACAGAGACAGAGATAGAGAGGGATGGAGACAGAGAGAGACAGAGAGACATAGAGAGTTAGAGAGAGACAGAGATGGAAGTGAAGAGTTGTTGACATCCTGTTTGCCTCAGTTGCTAAGCAGAGGGGAAACAACTAAGCTTTTAAAAAGACTCTCTGCGGGGCAGCTGGGTAGCTCAGTGGATTGAGAGCCAGACCTAGAGACGGGAGGTCCTAGGTTCAAATCCTGCCTCATACACTTCCCAGCTGTGTGACCCTGGGCAAGTCACTTGACCCCCATTGCCCACCCTTACCACTCTTCCACCTAAGAGTCAATACACAGAAGTTAAGGGTTTAAAAAACATTAAAAAATAAATAAAAAGACTCTCTGATGCTCATGTCATCAGAAGAGCCTTTAGCTTCAGCAGGACCTTGCTGAGGCCATTGGTCCCCAACATTCCTACTCATGAAGAGGAAATGGTTTGCTTTGGGAAGAATAGAGTAGAAGTGTTCTCCAACTAATGCATTCTCCTTGTTTTATACTGCCTTCATATTGTCTTTTTTTTTTTTTTTTTGGTCACAAGATAATGAGGTCATTGTCATATTCAAACTCTGGGAGTTGAGAGTCTCACCTTGATTGACAGGCGAAGACAGTTGGAGACATTGGAATGTTCCCACATGCCATGAGGACAAGAGGAAAGGCAGTTGGCCAGAGGATATAAATACCCTGACAGCTATCTGACAGGGGTTTTTTGGTTTTGGAGCCCTTGGCCTGAAATCCTTGACCTTGAACACTGATTGATCTTGGAAGATTGACCTGTGGATCTGACCCTGGATCCTCTGGTTCTCTCTGAATTCCCCCTAGTAATTTAGACATCTGAACCATCACTAGATATTTAGGCATCCCGGGGCCGGGGCGGGGGGGGGGGGAAACAGGGAAGAGGGAAGGAGAAGAAGCAGAGGGAGGTAAGGGAGGTATTTCCTGAAGGCTGTAGGACTGACTTAACAACTGGCAATAAGAAGCTGAGAGGGATCATCTATATCTGTATCAACCAAGCAGATTGCTTTCTCTGGTTTGGCCATGGCCAAGCCGAGCCAGAGAAGGTGAAGAACAAGAACTCCAGCATTACTGAAACAGCCTACAATTCTGAGGGATTAGTGATCATAGCCATTAGTGACAGGGTCTCCTATCCCCAATCCATTCCTGATTATTCCTTTCCCTTATTAATATCTAAAGATAAAGATTATTAAGTACCTTCCTGAGTAGCTATTACATCACAACTCTTGGGGAGGGAGCAATGCAATCAGATGAAAATGTTATCCAAGGCTAATAGAGCCCAATATTAATAATCAATCCAACCCCAGATGGGACCTGAAAGGGTTACCCATCCACTGACCTTTAGGGATCCTGCCTGGGTGCTGTTATTGAGAAGGGGCAGTTATTATAACATCCAGTTGAGTGGCAGGACTCGGGTATCCCTGCACCAGCTATCAAGGGAACCCAAAGCACAGCTTCCCTGATTAATATACTCTGTAATAACTAGAATAGTAGTCGACACCTTCTTTATAACATCATATGATGGATGTAACTGGCTGATCTGAGGGAAAGAACATCAGAGAGAGAACTATAGGGGCTCAGAACAGTCATTTTAGTGAATGTAAACACCAGATTAGTTGTGAGAACTTGAGTGTATTGCTGGGCAATTTTATGAGTCTGGGGTTCATTACCTTGTCCACTGTGTATCTTGGAAATGATGTGATTCTCCCCCCCCCCCCGAATTTCTGACGAGGTACCAATAGAGCTCAAGCATTGGCAACCTTTGAAATACTTCTGTGAGCTCAGTCAGAACAGGAAGGAAATGCTGATGAAGCCACAAACCAGCTGCCATAGAGGCTGACGAGATGAGGCAAATTTGTGAAAATGTTCCTTGGGAATCTGCTTGTTACAAGACTCTTTTGCCCAAGTCAGCAAGGTTGTCCAAATGGGGCTCCTTTCAGAAGAGAGATTTTTTCTTTTTTCTCCCTGAAGCTGAAAAACATTCTCCTCCCAGAGTTAGAATTGGGCTTCTAGTCTAGGAGATTTTACTTTCAAAAAGCCAAATGGCCATAGTATGGTGTGGTGAAATACAAAATGTCTCTGGGTTTGGCAAATCAGTTTAAGTTCACATCCTGCTTCTCATACATATGACTTTAAGCAAGTTACTTCACCTTTGGGTTTCAGCTTTCTCATCTGTAGAATGAAGGCGTTGGATTTTATATAGTTTTAGGGTTCCTTCCCACTCTAAGTATATGATCCCATGAATCACAGGAAATGCTGAGGAAGCCACCCTCTAGCAGCAAGACTCCAAACTGTCAATATTAGCAAAATTTGTAAACATCTGTACTGAGGACCCAGTTGGGACAAGATTCCTTTTTCTGCTGCCCACTGGGCAAAGTTAAGAGACAAAGGAAACAATGAAACATGAATGCAAAGAAACTTTAAAAAAACCAGGGTAAGCTCCACCAGCCCTCCCTCCAGTAGTCCTGTTCCCCTCCCCTCCTTTCTTTTCTCTCATACACACAGGTAAGGCACTAGTCTCAAAGTCATGGACTTGAATTCTTAAGAGAAATGAAAAGCTCTAGACTCCATCTGCACTTTGAATAATATTCTCAGCAGTGAAATATCTGCCCCTGCCCACACCTCATGCACAGTCTACCCATGCAACTTCAGTCATGGAATCTTGTGTCTACTGAACTCATGGTAGCAGTCCTCCAGGATGTCTGCTTTCTAGGGCTCACCTATTGTCTCCTTGTGAGTGGTTTCTGGACTTCCTCTACCCACAGTTCGATAAATATAGATATATTAATGGCCTACTATGTGCCAATCACTGGGGAGACAAGAAAAAGAAAGACAGTTCCTGCCCTCAAGGAGCTTACATTCTAATAGACAACATGCACACAAGGAAGTGGGAAAGTCAGGGACAGGTGAGGAGTAGAGGGGGAAAGAGGGGAAGACCAGGGAGCACCTGGCATGGGGGGTATCTCATTCCTTGGAGTGTAAGTAAAGCAGAGCGGCAGATGGAAAGTGGAAAGGATGAGCGTTGTTGGCTTGGCAGTCAAAGTTAGGTCTCAGCAGTCCCAAGGTCAAGGCAGTTGGTCAGGCATTATACATTAAGTGCCTTCTATGAGCTAGCCGTGGTGCTAAGCTAAGAGCAAAACTGGAGGCTTGAGAAAGGCTGAAAGATTTCCATCCAAAAACTAAGAATATGTGAATAAAAAAAAAACACTTCTGTATCCACATTTAAATGAATGATGACTGGGGCAGCTGGGTAGCTCAGTGGATTGAAAGTCAGGCCTAGAGACGGGAGGTCCTAGGTTCAAATCTGGCCTCAGACACTTCTCAGCTGTGTGACCCTGGGCAAGTCACTTGACCTCCATTGCCCACCCTTACCACTCTTCCACCTATAAGTCAATACACAGAAGTTAAGGGTTTAAAAAAAGGAATGATGACAGCTGATTCACTGAGATTGAATATTCGTATAGATATTGGAGACATGAAGCATTTAGATGGATATGACATGGTCTTGGCATTGAATGGGAAGAAAGAAAGTCAGTTTTCTCATCTGTAGAATGAAAGAGTTGGATTTTATATAGTTTATATAGTATATAGACCAGTTGGCATTTGGGAAATTGAGGAAGGACTAAGTGATTCTGAGTTCCCTGTAATAAAGAACCATCTTTTCAATACAAATGCTTTCCCAGCAATGCTGTTTAGTTATGAACCTACAAACACTGTCATCTCTAGAGAATTAAAGTTACAATGGGCTCAAAAGTCAATAAAGAGGTACATTTGTCATCTCCCATCTCCGTGCCTTTGCTTTGGTTGTATGTCATGCATAGAATGCCCTTCTTCTTCACCTCTGCCTCTTGGAATCCCTTGTCTCCTTTAAAGCTCAGCTCAAGCATCATCATCTACGAGAAGACTTTCTTGACTCCCCTCTCCCACTGGCTAATGTCTTCTCCCATCTCCCCCAATTATTTTGTGGTTATTTGATATATAGCTTGTATATGCAAGGGTGGGACTCCATTGATTACTCCACCTTACTTAACAGTAATTGAGGGGGGCAGCTGGGTAGCTCAGTCGTTTCAGAGCCAGGCCTAGAGAAGAGAGGTCCTAGGTTCAAATCTGACCTCAGACACTTCCTAGCTGTATGACCCTGGGCAAGTCACTTGACTCCCATTGCCTAGCCCTTACCACTCTTCTGCCTTGGCGCCAATACACAGTATTGACTCCAAGACAGAAGGTAAGGGTTTTTAAAAAAAGTAATTGAATTTGTTGATTGGTTGTTGTCTACTCAAAGGACCAAAATGGCACTGCTGATGATGTCTTTTTTTTAAACTCTTAACTTCTGTGTATTGGCTCCTTGGTGGAGGAGTGGTAAGGGTGGGCAATGGGGGTTAAGTGACTTGCCCAGGGTCACACAGCTGGGATGATGATGTCTTTTGATTCAAGTATCTGCTGAAATGGTTTGCCTAGGTCCGGTCACTGCACATGCTGCAGCTTCTTGGAACTCTAGCTGAGAACTGTGTGTCAGGAGGACACCACAAAGGAGGAAAGTAGCCCCAAAAAGGGCTCAGCGAGCCCACGCATCAGAGGTACTAGTCTTCCCTGAACACTGTACACTCCTTAAAAGTAATTACCTTTGTTAGGTAAGAACACTTCTGGATGAAATCTATTAATCAGAAATAGGTGTAAGCAAGACTCAAGACAGCTCCTTGAATCAATTGAAGACATTTCAGTTTGGTGCAATTAGGGAAGGTTACTCTGATTGGATGAAGGATTAGGTCAGACTCAGAGAAGCTTATAGAAAGGAAGAGCTAGTTGGGAACTGGGGCCAGAGAGAGGAAAGCATGGGGACATCATAAGCCAAGCAGGAAAGAATCAGCAGCAACAGGGGAAACCCATAAAAGGAGAAAGTAGAGAACTCTGACACTGTGGGAGAGTCTTTAGCTCTACAAAGGCAGCCTGGAGCAAAAGATGTGGACAGATGATGCCACAAGTTAGTCACCTCCTCCAGCACTGAGGGAACTTCTAAGAGGTGGTCTGCTTGTTCATCCAACATTTCCCTCCCAGTTCCCAAGAATAGACACTGTAATATATACTCTGCTGTCTCTTTATTCAAATGTTCTGGGTTCATACGTCTTGTGACTGTTGTTTGAGAGTGGGTGTAGTCTACTTCTCATGATATTCAAGAAGTAGCATCAGAAACGCCATTGAGGAAATGTGATCAGAAAAAGGAGATAGACTGGAAAGATGGAAAGACCATGGGATAACAGATGCACATGGGTCCCCATGAAATAGGAAAAGGTCTCCAGGAAGAACAGTCTGGACTGAGTTTATTTATAGTTAGACCACAGAGAGAGTGGTTTCTTGAACGGCAGTTATTTCCTCTGAGTTCTAATCAGTCAATCATCTTGACGGTAGCCCTGGTGACCAGGAGCCAATTAAAGGCAACTTCTGTCTTCTCAGTGCCCATGAGCATATGGAAGTGCTCCCCTCAGATGCCTCATGTCATGTAATTTCAAGGTGATTGAGAAATGCATTAAATTAATCAGGGACTCACATGATCAATCCTTTCCCTCTCCCATGTAACATGACTATAGACAGAGGGTAGAGATATGTGTTTTCTGCTTTTTTTTTTTTTGGTAGTTTTTGCCATTTATTTCAGTGCCAGATTTAGAGCTGGGCACTCACTAGGAGATTAATGTTTTTCATATTTCTGTATCTAATTTTATATATTTTCATGTAACCAATATTTATATAATCCAATTTAGTTTTTCTTTTTTTATAAAAAGCAAACAACTTTCCAGTTATAACATTTTAATAATAATAATAATTTTAACTGGCATGTAAGTGGTGCTTTAATGTTTACAAAGCATTTTATTAATTTAACCCTCATTTAACCCCTATGACATCCTATGATATAGGCACTATTTTCATCCCCATTTGATAGATGAGGAAGCTGAGGTAAATAGAGGTTAAGTTACTTACCCAGAGTCACATATCTATTAAATATCTGAGATTGAATTTGAATTTAATTCTTTCTGACTCCAGGCTCTTCCCTTTACCCATTGTGCCACCTAGATGATTTTATTATCCAATGATTTTAAATACCAAATTTCAAAATTTCAGTTTTGGAAGCTACAAGAATAACACGATTTTAGTGAGTAACTTTTTTTTTATCAAAGAAAAAATTATTTTGCTTAGAAACTTATCAGAAGATGAAGGTTATATGGGAGAGGGTATGTGTAAAACCATAGGATGTAGAGGAGGAAGGGACCTAAGAAGTTGTTTAGTCTGGCATCTCATCTCATAAATGAGAAAGATGAGATGTCCAGAGAAGATAACTTGCTCAGTCACATGGAGAGTAGCTGGGCAGAGCCAGGATTCAAAAGCTAACTTTAAATCTAATTATTTTCATATTCCTGTTTCAAGAATGTAGAATGTTCTTGGTGAACTCTCAAGGGAAAAACTTTCATTTCTTTTTTCCACCCTCCCTCCCTCCCTTTTTTCCTTCCTTCCTTCCTTCCTTCCTTCCTTCCTTCCTTCCTTCCTTCCTTCCT